>NC_089322.1:20503034-20615534 GCF_036669915.1 Pocillopora verrucosa | reverse complement strand
ATCGCGATGTAATAGCAAATTCTTCTGCTGGCTGATTTACAAGGAATTGTATGGCAGCTAGATCCTTTACCCTCTAAGAGCAACCAGTATCTAATATCTCCTCACAATTTTAACCCCAAATCACACATTTAGGAAAGGAGAATAAGGGAGATGATCACCAACTAAAGATGCTCTTGATTGTTAAACAAATTCTCCTTGTCAACACCTTAGGAAATGTATAGAGAACAGTATGGAGAATATGCATACTGATGTTAGGGTGGATCTTAAAAGTTTATCTTGCATGTCGATGTCGATGCGACCTAGTTGTGTACGAGAGAAATTGTTAGAAAATCATGGAGCAATTTACGAGTTAAGTCAACTTTTTGCTTTCGAGCTAAGATGAATTTTCTCTCCTTTCTTCATTTGTACACAGGATGGGACTGATGGCATCTTCGTGTTTAGCATAAGGAAAGTTTCGTTGATAGCCTTCGTGTGCTTGGGATGGGAAGACTACAGGCAACGCTACGGTAAAAGTTGATTCATTCATTTTTATAACATAGCAAGTAAATTTGTCTAATCCAATTCAATTGCTTGAGCGTGCTTCATATTCCTATTGTGCACACTCATGACATCAGCAAACAAATCCCTCGAGAAAAAAATTTCCATCGGGTTGAAAACGTTATAAAACAATTGGCTCATACGTTAGCTGTGCGTTCATCGAGATATGAAGCACGCGGGAAGTTTGGAGAGCACGAAAGATGCGTAAGAGCTGCTCGAGGCGTAGCCGAGAGCAACTCTAGCTTCTTGTTAATTATCTTCAGTTTTCTTGCACTCTAATGAAGCTTAAAAATTCAATCGTCTCAACAATCATGTTGTTACTTCCTTTTCAGACATTCGCGCATGCTACGAAAACGAAAACTTCCCGAGCATCTCACCAACAAATCCTGAAAACCGAAAAACAGCAGAAACATATCGCCCTCTGACATATTGTGTGGTAGTGACATTTTTGCTGCTGGAAGTCTTGGTGTGTGCGGTAATATATCTTTGTCTGAAGAGAAAACGCGGGTAAGATCTGATGAGGATGTCTCTCTTTTTGCTTCTGATTACCCGTTTAGTGTCGCGTTAGTACATCTCTTTAGATATAAATATTAACTTGTTGACAGTAGTTGGTTATGGTCAGGGTTAACGTTCCCAATTTGCTTAGCGGTTTTGCATAAAACAATGGTTACCCGTTAAAGGCGCGAGATACTCGACGAGTCAGTTAGTTAACGTTCGCTAGATTTCACGCGGGATCTCGCATTTAAGACATCGTGAAGTGTGATTCTTCCCTCCCTTTTGGCATTCGCAAGTGTGCGATCTCTGATCATGACTGATCGGAAATTATTAAACAGTATGAAATCGGACAAATCTAAGACAATATGTCGAACATATTCAGTTGTTTTACAGCCTCTCGTCTAATAGGCTGCCAAAAAAAAGCTGTTCAAATAAGAGGCGATGTTGTTTCATGTGTACAAATAAAATACAAACTAGGATGAAATTAAATTAGTTATATGTGCGACTTTGTCATTTAAAATCTGTATGTAATGTATTCTCTATAGGCGCACGAAAGAAGAAGAAGAAAACACCGCGGATAGGTATTGGTTCAGAGGTATTTGTTGTTGTAATTATTTTTTATGTCGCTGACGGTGGGTAATTTTGAAATATTTTTGATTAAATGTCGAAAATGGTCCAGAGCTGTTTTAGGTTTATTTTGACTGCACTTTAATTCTGATCGCCTCTAAGAACTCGCGCAAACTGTTCAACCGATCAGAAAAAATTGCTGCTAAATTAGTATGACTAAGCGCGACTTAATCACGAGAACTATCCAGGGTTTAGGTTTGGCGAGACGGTGACGCGAAGGGATCACAATGCCCATACACTTTATGTCATCAGCCGGATATTTGCATTTGTGCGGATTGGCTGTGATGATTGCTTTGGTTTTGCTTTTCTAAAGATATTCGATGGAAAATTGCACCAATCGTAACCATATCTATCTCTGTAGGTAATCCCATCTACCAGCGAGGTGTGCAGGTTTTGGACCTTGAGCCAAGTGACGCATTAAACGCAACTCAAGACTCGTACCAGCCTCTTGTCGAAAACACAAGGGAACCTGGAGCGAGTGAGGACTATCGAAGTCTTGAGAACGAAGTAGGATGTGATGAGAGGAATACCGTTTTTGTAGACCAAACAGGCTACGAAGGTCTTGCTCGGAGCCAGACACATAAATACCAAAGCTTAGCCAAGGTAGGAAAGAAAAAGGTACTCTGCTGCAGCAATCTTATCACGGCTTTTAGCAACATGTACGAGAAGATACCAGGGAACAATTAGTTACCGATAAACTACTCGGTATTTTAAAATTACTCACCGAGAATCTTATGGCATAAAATTCTCGGTGATACCAAGGACTTTTCATGCTATCTAGTTATTGACAAGTGTCATCGCTTCTTAAAACTTGATTCCTGAGTGTTTTTCCATCTTCTTTTTTTTCTTTTCCACAGGACAAGGTATGCAAAACGGATCAAAGAAAATCCGATGACATCGACCCCAAAAACTCGAGAAAGTCTAACACAAGTCGTTCAGAAACTGATCAACGTTTTCCAGTTACTTTCCAGTCCAAAAGAGACCCTCTCGATTCGCTGCGAAATGTGATCAAATCAGCAATTCCACTTCGACCTCACACATCCCCCTTCTCCCCTAATAACCACCAAGAAGGCGATTCAACTCCTTTCGATCAGTCTACAAATGCGCCATTGTACTATCTCTTAGAGAGCCCAGGGAACACCGCTGGAAAGGGACCTGCCTGCACCGACACGTACCCAAAAGAATCCAACTTGGTTCCTCTGCAAATGCGAGGCGTTATCGAAGAACTTAAGGCTGGTACTACCTGCAGGAGTGTCGAGTTTGACAGCACGAAAGAGGAGCCAATGTATCACGTCCTCGAGGGGCCAAATCCTACACCAGACCGCATGCGTAATGTCATTGGGGAGCTAAAAAGTCTCAACAAAGCTGGCCAAAGAAGAGAATCGTCAAATGAATGTAACACAGCTCGTCCAGATGATGTCTTTGTAGACCCAAGAGACTCAGAAGATGAAAATGAAGGGTACAAAGATCCGTAGCGAGCTTTTCTACAGAACGTAAGAGCAAATGAAAGGCCAACGCTCAAAACGACGGCCAATTTACATCACCAACTCAGTTAATAAAACCAAATCATCATGTTATACCCCAGAGCTACTCAGCAATACAGTTTCTCCAGAAACTAACCCCGTTTTCTGGAGTTCAAGTGGAGATTTTCCATCACAACACCTCTCGAAAGCAAGAGCTACGTTCGCGTTAGGTTCGAATGATGAGATAAAGTCGCTTACAATATATCAATTAGTTTATCCTACGGTAAAATATGAGTGTCACACAAAAATACAAGACATGAATGAGATAAAACACAAAAAAATATTGATCATATTACTGTAAATTTCCTAAGAAGTACATTAATGGCGAGTCATTCAATTTTTTTTAAATAACTCGATATCAAATTGCTGCAACATTTAAATTGTAAAATTGTGGAGTACTGTGTATCCTTCACAAATGTTATCATATATCATTTAAATATAACTATTTCCCTGAAAGAAGTTTATATTGAGTGCTAACTATAAGTATCGAGGCAAAAAGGACATTTCAATTGCCCCCGTGTAGAATAAAAAATTACACTTCATTTTATGCTTTTCCCCAAATTTGAAAATGTTCTTTTTGCTCTTTTACATCCTCAATCCATTTTTATGACATATCTCCCTCAATAAATCTCGCCTTATTTCAGCCATTTTTGTTTTGAGAAAGTCTTATCGAGGTATTACAACAAATGCACATTTCCATCTATCCCATCTTTCATCGAGCGACCTCGCATCTGTACGTCCACGTCATAGTGTCCGCGTGCTGATTTGATCACGTGATGTTCACGTGAGGCTCACGTCGATACTGGTGTGAGATTCCGTTTTTTCGCCTGTTCTTGAAGTTTGTTTTTCACAGAGTCAATTCCAAGAATCTGGGAGAAAAAGATTTGGAAATAAATCATTTGGAAATGATACGAAAAAAAAGGTATGCAAATTATCGTTTTATTTCAATCATAGGCTAAGGTACTTTCTAGTGGTTATTTACGTCACAGTTTTAATCTTGTACATAACCATGTACGTCATGATCAGTGGGCTCCATCAAGTCTTTATGCAATCCAAGAAAATCTTTTCCATCCCTTCCCGTCTTGTTGTTGCTTTAAAGTTTATTATTTTAACCAATGGGCTTTTCCTTATTAATTTTTCGTTGTTTGTTTGCAATTTTCTCTATCACACGAAACAACTGATTTTAGTTCCCTCTCAGATAACGGCAACTTTGTGTGTCATTTCGTGGCTCCTTCAATGAACTAATTCCTTGATTCTTCGTCTCCTTAAAGCCATGGTCGGCTGGGCCATTTTGTTCATTGATGTCGAAAAGAACCCTGGGATTGCAACGGGATTGCTCTACTTCGCTCTGTGATTCGTTTAGACTGAACCAAGCTAATTTTTTAGTTTTAAACATGTCAAATTTACTTCAATTTTTTAACTTGGCTTTTAGTTGTTTTACTTGTTTCTTTGTTTGTTTTTTTAGCCTGTTGCGAGCTCTCAAGCTGGGAACAGCAAAAGAGAGGCTTAGGCAAACGGCGGTCGCCGTTTTAAAGTGCAAGCTGTCTCTGTCCGAGCCCCCGCCTCTCTTCAAGCGACCGCTGTCTTGTTCTTATCCACTCTCTTTGCAAATTAATTATTCAAACACTTTATAGCTTTAATGTTTACTCTGGAATTAAGTGCTGACTGCAGAACAGTCCTAATAAGATCAAAAGACAGCTTTATTAAACATGTCATGGCTATCCATGTGGGACAACCCCCACACCTCCAACCCTATATTACTCGCTTAAGCAGTAGCGGACTGTTCTGCAGGTAAGTGCGCGTGCGTGAAGTTTAAGTTGCAGGTGAAATGATATGCAGGTTGTTTTCAGAATTATGTTACCTGCCTCCTTCAGAGTCGGCCTGCTCAGACCTCAGCTCGTTGAGTACAGCCTAACGTTAAATTTTTAGAGTTTGATTGTATTAATTTTAAAGAAATGAAGAGCTGCGCTTTAGTATGGTTAAATCATTTGTTAGACGAACCGCCTTTGCCAGAAGTGTTCTAGATACACTTAGATGCACTCAACCAGTCAGTAAAACTAAATTCTGTTTCATTTTAAAGACAGTTCTATTCAAAATTACCGGTACTTAGACTTGACTAACAACATCGTACGTTTATAGGCGTAACATATAAGTATTTTTATACCAACTTTAAATTGATAACAGGTTTATGTGCTTAGTAAGGTAGGTTTTGACGTCGTTTTTACGTTTATGCTGAATGAACTGCTATTTATTTTAAGGAGCGGTGGTATTTCTTTCCTAAAAGCGGTTCGCTTTAGAATGATTTTAAGCCTTACGAAATATTTCGTACCGAAGGAATTGGAACGGAGCTAATTACTTCTTTCAAAACTTGTTCTGGAAATGTTCTTATGGGGAAGATGGTACTATGTAACTTACTCGCCAGTTATATTTAGAGGGGGCACTTCATGTAAACTTATTAAAGAGAGAGAAAGATGATAAACATTTGTCAAAAGTGATACAAGGAAACATCTGAGTCTCCCCTAAGGAACAGAACCAAACACCTTCTGATATCGTAGTAGAATGCTCGAAGGAAACGTCCTGCATACTTCCAAACCAGGAAATACATATCGAAAGCATTCTGTCAGGAAAATTTATTATCAGAATTTTTTTTTTCAGATCAAGACATACCTGCCAATTCAAGATGGCGGTTTTCCGTTTGTCAGCTTTACTTGGCAAGCTGCTCTTTTTGATCACCATTAATCCCCTTCGCCTTTCTTTGCTTCCTTCCGATGCCATGTTAACAGAGTAGTCATCCTGTAGCCTTTTCAGCTCCAATGGGCTCACTGAACGTTCTAATACCATGATAATCTGTGCCCACTAAAAAACAAAACCACAGATCTCTCTCATCGGTATGTTCAATATATATGCACACTGCGATTGTTCATCCTGTACTATACTTCTCAGTTCACAAACATTTCAAGCTGTTTTTGCGCCACAATCTCTCGTTATCTGTCGTTAATTCTTCTTAACTTCAGTGTGGGAAAACGAAAGTTTTCTTAAGTTTATATGACGTGCTAACAATTAGACGAAGACTTCCAATTTGATCCATTTTTCTTCTGCAGTGCGTCATTCATTAGAAGCCCTTTCGCGCGCCTAGAAGTTATTTCCCGAACCCGTCAGACACGCAGTAGTAATAAAATAATTTTGTGTATTGGGTTGGGTTGTATTGTAATTTAGGGATCCTTTTTAATCCTCGAACTTTGATAACATACCCTTTAGGTACTACTTTGCTTCTCTTAATACTTTAACCCCTTGCAGTGACCAGCATCTAATTTCTCCTCACAATATCACCCCTAAATTACACATTAGGGTCACAAGAATGAGGGAAATGATCACCAACTAAAGAAATTCTTGATTGTTAAACAAATTCTCCTTGTCAGCACCTTCAGAAATGTATAGAGAACAGTATGGAGAATATGCATATTAACGCTTGGGTGCAAAGGACAATCGCACCCGGATTTTAACTCGGATTCGGTGGAATGTCTTAAGTAATAAGGAACTACAATGAGTTTAGGTCGCAGGACTTTGCAATTGACTTTATAAATAGACTTATGTCACCTTCTCCGCAAATCAGAAGCAAATACATTGGTTTTTGGCGAGGTCGATTGAAGAGGATTTGCCTTGTGAACATACAAACTAATTATCAGTTGAAAGATCTTAAATCTCACCTGCCTTCTCCATTCTTTGGCCGAACGGTCTGAAATCTACCACACCAAAAGTAAACAAAATTTAATTTAAAGAGAAAAACAAGAAACAAAATGGTAACAACAATAACAACAAAAACCAGAAACAAAGTTGAGCCTAATAACTTCCCAAGCTTATCGCTGTTTCCATGGTATGTACTG
Organism: Pocillopora verrucosa; assembly: GCF_036669915.1. Classification (NCBI taxonomy): domain Eukaryota; kingdom Metazoa; phylum Cnidaria; class Anthozoa; order Scleractinia; family Pocilloporidae; genus Pocillopora; species Pocillopora verrucosa. The sequence goes on along the minus strand of NC_089322.1, from coordinate 20,608,468 downwards.
ATGAAGGGTTTTGGAATTCCCTCTGGATAGAATCGTAGTCCATCATATGTTATCCCCCTGAATTTTGTTAGGCTTCCCCTTAGTGTTTTGTGAGGTTTTCCTACAGCATTTTGTTATGGGTGCCCCCCCCCCGGGATTTTTTCACGTTATTCCACAGCATTAAGTCAGGTTTCCCTAAAGCATTTGTCAGGATTTCCCGCGGCATTTTGTCAGGTTTCCCTACAGTATTTTGTTAAGGGTTCCCTCGGTATTTTATCACGTCATCCCGTCATTTTGGCTGGTTTCTTACCAGCATTTTTTGCAGGCTTTCCCTTGGCATTTTCTCAGGTTTCCGTGACAAATTGCCACTACCCACTTACACTCCTGGGTGAAGACAGAGGCACTACGAGGGTAAGTTAACTTTCAGAACTTGACATCTCTCCAATCAATCAAGGCTCAAAATGCAAACTCCTCAAGGATTTGTCAGACTCGTGTGTTCCGTCAGACGGTTCTTTACTTACATTCTGATACGTGTTTGCCATCATGGCAATCAACATGTTCATGAGTAAAACCGTGACGAACAACATGAAGTAGAAAAATAAAAGCTTGGCCAGTGTGGGATGCCGGGACTTCTCGAACGTGAAGAACTGGGGAGAGACAAAAGATCAGAAGTCAGCAATTATGGACACATAACTACCATTTTGAAATTTTCTGCGACATCAGTCAAAGCTAAGGAACAATGGGTGTATGAGGGAACAAAAATGCACTTCCGCAAAACAACATTTTGTGAACTCACTAATTGCTTCGTAAAAATACTACCGGAACAAAAAAATATTATCAGGACATGACAAAACCGAAAAATTTTCAATCGGCAAAAGAGAGATGTTTTTCGGAGAGTGACTATGGAGTACTATGAAAGGATAAATTATGAGTTTCGCTGAGAGGAGAACGTATGACCCAATCAAAACGTCGAATGTTCGACCACTGAGATATGGACACTTGTGCTAACTTCGATGTAAGCCATTAAATTGGATTCATGTTACGAGCTTTCTGCATTCTGTTAGGATTTCACCGTTAATGTGTTGCATTTGTGCAGTGGTGTGAAAGGGGATGGCTTACTCTATACGTAGTTATAAAAATGAATAATATTTATTAGGTAACGACGCATCGCAACTTACGTCAAACTCGCCAAATGTCATGCGCATCAGCGTCATGATGGTAAATCCTTCGTTCGTGAATCCGTTCACCCCTTTCATCACGTGTGAGAAGGCTTCGAAAAAAAAGATAAGAGGGTCTTAAAAAAACTAGTCACCAGTTTTAATTACAATGAAATGAAAACATGTATCGTTGAGAGTTACCCAAATACGGTCTTCATTACGAAATGTACTCCTTCTTAACTGATACTGGTTTTAAACATTTATAGAGATAAATTTCCACCGATTTCACCGACACTTTTGGTATATACCACACAGAAACAAAATTAGTTTATTGCTGTCGATGTATCGAAAAATGTTCGCAAATTATCATTTTCTTGAAGCGCAATTTGAAGGCAAAGCATTTTTTTCCATTTTTGACGCTTTTTCATAGAAGCCATGACCATAGTCATCTTCTATGTGACTACGCGTCGTATATCGCTGACGAAGTTGTTTTACCTTGTGCAAGCCCCACCACGTAGATAATATAAATGATGAAGAACCTGGTCATATCTCCAGCGCACATCCTGTATATCATGTCTACAAAAGGACCGATTGCTCCAAACCCCCTGCAAATTAAGTGACAGACAGGAGTGTTTTCTGGAACATTGCCATAAATGTTGCATTCACTTTAAGTTATCAACAATCAACAGACGGTGCCCTCCTAACCTTAAAAGTCTTTAATGAAAGATGGGTGCACACCCCCCTCCCCAACGGAATTCTTCTCCATCACAAATAGAGCGCTTTTCGACTGAGTGTCGTAAAACCAAAACCAAGGTAAAAACAACGGCCAATCAGAAAAAAGAAAAATATATTTAAGAGCCAATAAGATCACATAGTAAAAACAGGCAAGCTTTGTCCGCTAAATGGCGGGAAAACGCGGGCGACCAAGTCGTCATTGGTTTTAGTGTTGCATCTGATTGGTGGAGAGAGTGGCGTTAGTTTTCTGACCCAATCACAGAACGAGGTAAAGCAAAACCAATGCAATCTCAAATCTCTTTCAACATCCAATTGGAAATTGCTTTAAATTGTGTACTTAGTAGTTTTTCCCCAGCATGCAAAGCTAATTGTGACTCACCTGCAGAAAAACAGCAGGTAGCACCAGGCCATAGGAGCAGCAAGAATTAACATAGTAGTCTCGGCCTGGTGTTCTCCGAGGTAACGGCATGGTAACGCAAGGATAACGAGAACACAGGATACTAAAAAGATCGCTTTGCCTGGTGCGTCACGCTGCAAAAGATGTTTGCATGACATTAAATAAGGAACCTCTGTTGCAAAGAATTTCTTCATCAAGTTCTTAATATATCAGTCTTATTTGGTTATGAAGATAGCCATTTCGCGACAGTGAATGAAGAATGTTGGACCACTACGGTGTCTTTTGCACTTTAAATGCTATGTTTAAACAATTTTTGAGGGAAATGATTGGCGGATTGGTGGATCATACGTCTAGTTTGTTCTGATTGGATCAGCCACTATGGAATATGAATCATTATAGTCTGGCTAAAGCGAACGAAGAGAAAAAAGCGTCAGTTTTCGTAAGGATGTTGAAGACTCTTTTCTTTTGTATCCTAAAATGCGCATTTTTATTAACTTTCATATCATGGGGTACCTTGAGAACTTTTGGTACAAAGCCTCGTACCAATCCACCAATCATTTAGAGAAAATTTTCAACTGAGTGTCGAAAGAAATCTGGAATTGCTTTGCTGTTTTTCAAATTTACTCTGTGATTTGTCCAGAAAATTCGCGCCATCTTCTCAACCAATCAGTTGCAAAACTAAAAACGATCGCGATTTAGTCATGTACGTTTTCCCGCCCTTCCAGCAGTTTGCCTGTTTTCACTTTGAGCTCTCATTGGCTAATTATAGAGTGAACCTCTCTTCTGATTGGTCTCAGGGACGACTTTGTTTTGGGTGTTCTGACACTTCAATTGAAAACCGCTCTATCATACATGGATTAATAATTTATAGATGAATAATATTTTCAATTAGATCAGCGGGACTATCATTAGTATTTTCATACCAAAGTTTTCATCTGTGCTTGAACTCCTTGAGTTATCAACACATCCTTGATTTCCAGCACCAAGTAGATAAACGCACCAAGAACTGTGAAGCCTTCAGCAACAACGCGAAACTAAGAATGCGAATGCGAGGATAAAAAGTGCTTAATTAACCAGAAAAACTGTATCAATGTTTACTAGCCTGTTTTCAAGGCTCTCCGTTTTTAAACAGAGGAAGCTGGGAAAAGAAGGCGAAAAAGAAAAAAATTTTATGGATTCTATTTCACAACAGTACGTTTTGCCAATTCCCATGAGGAAACTTACTCTATCAGTACCAGTCTCTATTCTCTTGGGATCAAGATGTCGTGGACGAAGATAAATGGCCAAACTGAAAACCACAAGATAAAGCACCGCGAATAACAATCGCCTGTAGAACTTGCCCTGCGATGAAAACGGAAATCATCAGAGTTCATTAATTGCTAAAGACAGTTGAAGGGGCTGTTGTGTTACTCTGTGTTCAAGTTCTCTCTTCTCCCACATCATTTCCCAATTCAAGAAGCCTGTGTAAAATTAACGAAATTTTTTGTCTGCATAAGCAAAGGTCCCCTCGATTGAATTCAGCGTTCTTACCTTCGCAAAAGCTTTCCATTTTTCTTCCAAAAGGCGATATATGATACCGCTGTTCAGCATGTCCAAATGATTGTCCTTCTTTCCATTTAGTGTAATAAGTAATGCTGAGTCATCACCTAAAAAAGACACATCGAATAAAACAGAACATGCTAAACTCATTCTGTCTGTGCTAATGCTATTAAGAAGTGGGGAGAGAGGAAAACGGTGCGTCTCCCCATGTGACGTCTTGCGGTGACGTCAAGACTCACAGTAGGTATCAGACTCGGCTGAGGCGACAGAGCTCGAGGATTAGGCGAAATTTGAAGGTAAGACGGAAATAAAAGCCGAATCATGATGGAGAGAACACAATGTAAGTAAGCCCTAATATCGTTTCATCAATTTTCGATTGAACGTGTTTAGTAATCCTGCTTCGCTTCTAGTTTGCTTCACTGCGTTTTGTGATTGATCCAGGTACTAGGAAACCCGTACCACTTTCTTAACCAATCAGATTCAAAACTGAAACCAAACACGACTCAGTCCCTTGCGAGCGTTACACCTTCGTCATTCGCTCTGACGAAGGGCTATCGCTCGAAACGTCTGCTTTTAAACTCTTTACGGTGGCCAATTTACGTTATCAACTCAGTTGACAATACTAAATTACCCTGTTATACTCTTCCGCCGACGCAGCACCACATTTTCTTTAGAAACTTACCCCCTTTATTCACAAGTTTTATCTGACTTACCAGATTTACCATTCTTGTCAATGGAATCCAAACCCTCCAGCGGATATCCCGAACATGTCATGCGTCCATACGTCCAGTATTCCTTTCATAAATTAATTCATACGAGAGTTAAGATCGATTAAAAGCTGCAAACTATTATTAATAATGATAATCCTGTAACACTAACTTAGTCCAGTTGTTAGTAAAAATTTAGCGTAGAATTCTTAAAGTTTAGCCCTCTAACGCCTAAGAATAACTACCATCCAATTTCTTCACCCCTGAGTCAAACATAAGGGTTACGAGAATAAAAGAAATGATCACCAACTAAAGAAACTCTTGATTGTTAAACAAATTCTCCTGGTCAGCACCTTTGGAAATTTATAGAGAACAGAGTAGAGAATCTGCAAATTGATTTTGGGGTGTAAAGGACTAAATTTCACCAGTTGTAAATCCAGGATAACTTACTATGCTTTGATGCTCGAGAATTACATAAAATATTTCCTTTCGTCCCAATTTAGCAGCAAGTGTCAGGGGGGAAAGTCCTTGGCCATTTTTTATGAACGTATTGCCGGGGATCACGTGCTTCCTTCGCGTAGCGTGAAGAAACATTTCCTATAAAAGAAATGTAAGTTTACTGTATCACTTGGTACCATTTGGTATAATCGGTGACTAAACGCGTCCGAAGCCTCACCGATAAAAACTTAATCTAACCTTACAGATCCAACTTGAGAAATAGAATGGCGGATTAAAAAACAGTGGTTTTGTTTCATTTTCTGATCATTCATTGTTTAAACTTTAAAACTTTTTATCTGTCCGTCTTGAATGTTACAACTATAGACATATAGACTGTGCTACGAGATTTTCATTCATTCACATAGCGTAGTTAGAACGAACCAGCTGAAATTCTGAGATTGATTTAATCAATAAAATAACAAAACTTTCTTCTTTGGTAACATTTGTTCCGTGTAGAAATATGAAGAACGTCTGCCCCCGGGTCCAGTCACTCAAAGGCGGATAACGCTATCTATATTTATAACCAGTAAATCGCTATCCAGCGGATAAGTGTTAACAAAAAGTGCCACGCTATCCGCCGGATACAGAATTATCCAGCTGCAAATAGCGTTAACCACCCATTGAGGAACCAGATCCTAACGGTGAAAAAACTAAATTATAAACTAACTTACTATTTTGTTGTGTATGACGCACAAGTGTAGCACTGTGTTGCCAAAGGTGTCTTGCTTGTTGGGATCTGCGCCATTCCTTACAAGGTAATCGTACATGTCCTCTCTCTCGAAACATGCGGCAAAGGCTGCTGGGTACTCGCCGTAGTAAGCATAACCTGTCGGTTGAAAACATTTTTGAACGTTTGAGACGTGAAAAGGGAGGCATTGACAGCAAGTTTCGTAAGAGACCGTAACTAGCCATTCTTAAGCGCACTTTTTAGAACGATTGATACACCTTCGTTATAGAAGCCCATACCAGTCTTCTGTGCAACTGAGACGATCAAAAAATTAATAGAACAAGCTCTAAATCTCCAAGACTTCCGCTGTTGTTTGCTCGCCAAATTGTTCATACCATTTTCAGATTAAAAGCCCCAAAAACCTGACCGTTTGAGACGGTCTGTACGTCTATAGCTTTATTAAGGGGAACTTTCTTCCTCAAGGGGAGGGTGGGGAGTTCTTTTCACTCACCATCATAATCTGTATCTGTTTTCATTTTATCCTTGCAATCTTCTGGCATGAAAAATCTCCCTCGTGCGCGTGCGTGAACATCAGCACTGCATTTCTCAATCAGAAGCTTTAGTGACTCCAGATCTCCATTTACTATTGCGATGTGAACAGACGTTTCACCTAAAATAAGAAAGCAAAATATTTTTATCAATGCCTCCTTCCTCTTAATTTTCCTATGAAAACTCTGGTGAAAAAAAAAATTGGCAATGGAAGGGCTGGGCTGATGGCAAAGGGTTTATGGACATTTTGTCCCATAGTAATTCCACCCGTTACCACCTTCGCGAGTTCGCCCCCTGAAATAAAACAAGTTCGCCTTCAACTTTTCCAGCTCGCCCCCAAATTTTAAACTAGGTCCTTATGGCAGCTAATGTTCCTTTCTCGATGGGGCGAACCAAGTAAGCCTCTAGATACCTTGAAAAAGTATGTAATTAAAAGCCAGGGTTTGAATATGTCATAATCCTGATCGCACGCTTTATGTAAGTTGGTTGGGTTAGGTGTCCTACCGAGAACTTTTTCAATGCACTGCTTGGAACTTTCGCCGAGTTTCTTTAGCGTACTTTTACGCCATAAATTTCAAGTTTCATTTCAATTCTCTGTTCTGTTTAGAGTCTCTTAAAAAGGCTCCTTATTACAGAATAGCCCCTGAGCTGAGAGAAAAATGATCGAATAGAACTTCTTTCCTTACCACGGTATTCATGGCCTTCGTATTGGTCCAGTGCCATTGCAGGATACAATTCCAACAGAGCATGCGCCATCTCTGTCATAGTCTTATTGTTCGTAAGGAAGCACAGGTGCAGCGCTGTTTCCCCCAGTGTCCCACGGTGTGCCAAAGACCAGCAAGCTTTACGAGGTGCGTGAAGTGAATCATCGCGACTTTCGGTTGTCCTGTGTCTTTCGGGCTGAGAAGTAGTAAACATAGTTGAGATCAATGTTAGTGAAAGTCTGATATTAGCAACCTTCACCTTAAAAGGATAGAGCGCAAGAACGAAGAAACAAAAGAACCGAAAAGAAACGCCAGGAAAAGCATAGTCAACAGATACATCATTCGAAATAAGAGCGATACAGGCCAGAAGCTAACAGGATGTAGAGTACCACAGACTGGCCACAGCAATCTTGGGTAAGATACTTTGAAAGATGGAATATAGCAGCGTGCTTTACAGACAGTGAAAGACAGAGACCCCAGCCAGTCGTCTAACTCTTCATTGTTTAATTAGGAGACAAAAACGTGAACGGTCACAATTTATGAAGAATCGCGAGATGTTTCATAACTATACCTCTGAGTTCTGCCATTCCTTGAGTTCTTCAGCAGTAAGTACTTTTCCTTCTCCTTGTTCATATAAGTAAGGTAATAGAATTTTTTCATCCTGAAGCTTTTTCACAAACCCTAACTTGCCGCTTTCCTTCCAGACTTTTACAAATTCGGTGCTGCCCCCTAGGCCTTTGAGGTCCACAAACGTGTAAAGTTTGTTTTCAAGTTTTCCTCGTGTTTGGGCCTTCCATGCCTCATCTTGGTCCTCCCTCAGGAGGGACCTTGTTCCAAGCGCCTTTTGAGCGCAGTTGCCCATGACCCCTTTAAATTAGGACCTCTACCTATGAGATAAAATAATTGGCTGTTAGTGGTCGAGAAATCAGCGTACACCTTCTTTCGTGACAATGAAAGACAACGTAGTAATCACGTGTTTTTTTAGCTCTAGGCCCGCTTTCCGCCGTTTTCTTGAGACCGCTCCTCAATCCTTCTGAGAAGGAAGTGCCGTGACTTCGAGGGGAGGGAGAGGCGGTGAGCGCAAGCTCTTTTCCCGAACGGCGGACGGTAATCGAGACACTTTACCCAAAGGTTACGAATAAAGAGCATGATTTGTGGGAAATATCGAAGTCCCTTCTCGTTTGATAAACATATCAGTTTCATTATAAAAACCGCGACCAAAACCAGTTGTTTACCCAACGCCCTCAGAAAGGTTCCGCGCACAAAAAAATATAATTAAGTCTGCTTTTGCTTCATCATGTTTCATGAGGCTTTTTCAGACACTTCTCCTTCACCAGCGCTCAATGTGTTCCAAGGGGCTTAATAAGGACGAGACTGAATACGTGCATGCATATGGCGTGAAATTGATCTGTCATGCTTCTTTGCGCAAATCTTCCATTGTTTTGTTGAGCTTTGGAGAAGTATGAATTTTAAAGGCTTTTAAGGTGTTTAACAGCGGCCAGTCTCTCATTAAATAGCAGCCCTATTTCCGATTGTTTCGGATATGAAAATAATTTCCGATTTGTTTACTTGTCACAGGTTCTCATTTAAGTACTTGGTTGCTTAGCAACTATTGAACCATGTGACTTACAATCTTCAACAAAGAACAGGAATATATTAAAGTTCACACGGCAACCAGGTGGACAATCAGACATAGTTTGAAGCTACACTGGTTTGCAGATTTAATGAATGTAACCGAAGAAGTTACAATTCATAGACCCAACGTTTCGACACTCCTGTCTAGTGCCTTCATCAGGGGTGATCTAAACGCTGCAACAAGAGGTCCTTTTATATGATCACTAATTAGCGGCCTTTTTTTCTGACGAGGTGTAAATAGGCGTCAGGAAGCAGACCGCCATCGTCACGATTTAAAGGAGCGTGGGCGGAGTTAATGTGCCAAGCCTCCAAACAAAGGCGCTGGTGGTAACGCCGATTAGTAGTGATAATTTTAGAATTATCCCACCCAATTGTATGGTTGGTTAGGCAAGTATGCTCCGATAAAGCTGAATCTTCCTTTTTGCAAAGAAAAACCGCTTTTTGGTGCTCTTTTAACCGTGTACCAAACTGGCGTTTGGTCTGTCCGATGTATTCGTTATCACAGTCATTGCAAGGAATAGAATAAATGGCGTCGGTTCGTTGTTCTTTCGTGACAGGATCCTTAGGTTTGGCGAAAATATGCCCCAAAGTCTGAAAAGGTTTTTGAGCAACTTTAACGTTGTGGCTATTCAAAATTCTCTTGATGGGTTCAGTAACACCCTGTATGTAAGGAATAACAGCAAAACCAGTCGCTGGTTCCCTTTCATCAAGAGCGTTACTATTTGTAACTGGTTTTTGGCAGTTACGAAGAAAAGTTTTTGTATAGCCATTTGCCTTTAGGACATTGGAAACATATTTCCTCTCCTCAGCCTTCGAATCGAGTGATGATGAATTTTGAATAGCCACAACGTTAAAGTTGCTCAAAAACCTTTTCAGACTTTGGGGCATATTTTCGCCAAACCTAAGGATCCTGTCACGAAAGAACAACGAACCGACGCCATTTATTCTATTCCTTGCAATGACTGTGATAACGAATACATCGGACAGACCAAACGCCAGTTTGGTACACGGTTAAAAGAGCACCAAAAAGCGGTTTTTCTTTGCAAAAAGGAAAATTCAGCTTTATCGGAGCATACTTGCCTAACCAACCATACAATTGGGTGGGATAATTCTAAAATTATCACTACTAATCGGCGTTACCACCAGCGCCTTTGTTTGGAGGCTTGGCACATTAACTCCGCCCACGCTCCTTTAAATCGTGACGATGGCGGTCTGCTTCCTGACGCCTATTTACACCTCGTCAGAAAAAAGGCCGCTAATTAGTGATCATATAAAAGGACCTCTTGTTGCAGCGTTTAAATCACCCCTGATGAAGGCACTAGACAGGAGTGTCGAAACGTTGGGTCTATGAATTGTAACTTCTTCGGTTACATTCATTAAATCTGCAAACCAGTGTAGCTTCAAACTATGAAAGAACAGGAAGTTTGAGAATATTAGCGAAATGTTAGACTTCATTCACTTTGGATTAGAGCGTTCATTTGTTGGATCTACGTAAATAAATGAATGTAATTTTGTTAATCTGTGGTTCTGTTTGCTTTTGCATTAGTTGTAACAATTTGCTGGTGTATGCGTATGTCAAGATTTAAGCCATCTGTCTTTTAAACCCGATCTCCGTGTAACGCAATCAAACACATTTGTTAGATTATCAGATTGCGCAAAGCACGAATTTTCGGTCGTTCAGCAATAAATATCATCGAGGCAACGAGTCGCTATTGACAGAATCGGAGTAAACCTCAATTGAGACTTGAATTGAAAACTCAGATCTTTCAGGTCTTCGTTATAGCTGTTAATAGATGGCCTGAAATGCAAATTGTAGACTATCTTAACTTGTTAGTTGTGCTGTAAAAACTTGGCCTGCAGAGAGACAGAATCATTGCGTATTCAAAGTCCTATATGTCCAGCGATGGAGGAAATTGAAGCTGTTGACAACTGGACACGGATGTTAACCTTCAAAACAGGAATTATTTCTTTCGAGAAAGCAATTGAAACTGTCAATAAATAGAGTCTAAATAAATAGAGTCTAAATAAATAGAGTCTACAGGTTTATCCCTGGATGTGTATTCGTAGAAACCCTGACTTGAGGAGGGACGACTTCAAAGTTCTATACCAGTAATGGACAATATATGAAAAATCTGCCAGTAAATTAACTTAATCATCGAGTGTACAATCAATATAAATCAATACTTACGGTCTTAGCTATCGACCAGGTTTCCTTTCTGTTGTCAGAGACCACTCAAATGAAAGTAAATGAATTTTGCTCATTTTCTCACGCTTTAGGACTTTTAAGCCACGCTCAGTTCGATAAATTCTTAGCATGCTGATCCTGTTTGATAGGCCATGTTGGCGGCCAAAAATATGCAAAATTTTGTGGATGTCTTATGAATAAGTAATAGCTTGCGTTACATTTGCATTTTCTTTGTGTGAACGGAGAGCATTTACGTCAGAGTCACAGCTTCCTTCTGAACATAATCGGGGTCAAACAAAGCCAAACCTTTCAATTAGGAAAGAGAAAGTGTCCCAGGTCGTCGTTGATTGACTACAGATAATGGGTTTGGAGGAAACTAGCATGAGATTTCCAGATCTAGCTGAACCTCCCAGAGTGGAAATCGCTCTCTAGGTTTAAGGGTTCACTGACCTCATGTGAGCACATAGCCTCTTGAAAACATTTGTGATGGAGGAATTGTAACAAAAGTTCTGCTACTGTTTTAATAACCGTCAACAACAGCAATAACAACATCGAAACAAACAAACAAACAACAACAACACGATCCAAAAACAACGACAAAAAATTATTTTTTCTTTTCTGAGATGCCAAAGAATCACATCCCGGTCACATCTCACACTTTTGTTGGTTTTCAATTTTAAATGAATTTTGTGAACTTACAGACGCATTTTTCGTTATTTGCACGAGTTACTCTTTAAACATTGATTGAGGAGCACCATCGGCTTTGCGGGGGAAGGACAAAGGAATCCCAATTGTCCAAAAAAAGTGGCATTATGGAAGATGCTCCCTAAGGAGAGAAGAGGGGAGGGGAGGGGAGGAGGAAGGGGATGCAGGTCCCCCTTTAAACCCTGCTAGCGACGACTGACCTCCTTCTGTTCCCCTTGAAAAACCATGCATGTGACCCCCCCCCCCCAAAAAAAAAAAAAAAAAAAAAAAACTCCTCTGACCCCTCAGACGATTAGCAATGACTGCTCCTTGATCTTTTTCAAGCGCACTCTACCACTCTTGCCGTATGACGGTTATTATCATTATGAGGTGCTAGCCGTTAAATTAATGAGTGAGAGTGACTCGAAAGGGAAATTTGACCCCATGCTTTAATAGATTCCAGTCTTCCTCGTTCCTATTTCAAGATGGCGGCTGAGGACATTGATAACATGATAACATGTTTTCCACTGATCAGGCCTATCACTTTGTAAGGTATCATCATGTAAGACTTCTCCACTATTCAGTATGATCCGTTCCTGTTCAAAACTCGTGGAAATCAGCTGATTATCAGCAGAAACTCTAGACCTACGGATGCAGAATTCCTCATCCAGTTGTAACCGCGAGCTCTCTCAGATGGCATTTGAACTGTTCGAGTTAGTTTGTTTGCTGAGGGTTCGTCCACGTGTTTCTCAGCAGCTCTCCAAAGGTAAACGTCCTTGTCTTCTGCACGGTATGAAACAGCTGTTTTTATAGAAAGTTATCAAGGGTTGGAGGTACCATCGTTAAAAAAATTATTGACAATAAATGATGTTGGAAACCATCATAATGTAAAATTGATTTTGGTTTTAGTCGGTGGATAGTTTAGGTCATCAAAGTTTTGTGTTACCAAATTTATTAACAATAAATCCATGATAGAGTTTCCAAGGGAAGTTAATCGATGATGGTTTGTGGAAGGTTTGAATCAAGAAGGATACGAGTTATGTGGTAGAAGTTGTTATCTTGATCTAACACCACATTCTCAAAACTAATTTACCTGGAAATCTGTAGCAGTTAGAGGGGAGAATTAACAATCAGATCTTGGGAGGTAAAGGAGTAAATGATATCTCACTCGTCTTTAATATGCAAACCAACTGACTCCATTATGTCTCCCATTACTTGTAGATGACATCAAACGATTGCCCTCCATTCAACAAGCTGCTTTTCATGAAGATGACAAACGCAATTTGATGGTGTTACTCTGCAGTAATGGTAAGTTTAACCCTTTACACCCTAACATCAGTATGCATATTCTCCATACTGTTCTTGATACATTTGTTAAGGTGTTGACAAGGAGAATTTGTTAAAACAATCAAGAGCTCTTTTTCTTTAATTGTTGATCATTTCTTTTATTCTCGTGACTTTAATGAGTGATTCTGGGGTGATATTGTAAGGAGAAATTAGATGCTAGTCATGCTTCATAGGAAAAGGGTTAAGAAGAGAATATAAATCTCGTAGAACTACCAAGTGTGTTATTGTGCTGCTTGAAAAACCTTGTATTTGTTTTTTTAAATTTGTACGTGTAGGATCTTTATTACTGCGTGCTGAGGAGAAAGGTGCTGCTGCAGTCGTAAAGCAAGTTTCTTGGTACCAGGTAAACATTTTTTTTTTATTTTTTTGTCTTTGTATTTTTTTTTTGTAACAAACTAAACCATTATTACAGAGGTCATGGGTTCAAATCCTGTATGAGCCTGAATTATTTTTTAATAATAATTAAATAACTACTAGTCATTTAATAACTAGTGTTCATAACTTCGAGGATTGCTTCCATATTCGTTTCTTCAAACTTGAGCTACATTTCATTTTTTCATAATGATATATGCCAGTCTTACAGTTTTAACAGACAACTCCAAAATTTATGAAATGGTCTAATGCTGCTAAAGAAACTGCTGCAAACAAAAATTTTCATTTCACAAAATAATATGACGATGCTATTAAAAAAGGAAGGCTTAGGTGTGCATGGTATTGATAAGTATTTTGAAGTATTATTAATCAATCAAATGATAATTAAACATAATGTTTTGGACACGGATTTGTACAATGCCAAGGAGTTAGGGTACATGAATATTGTTGTTGTTTGATATTCTTACAAGTGCTTTACATTGTAAATCACAATATGAATTATAGTTTGTTAATTAACACTGATTTAAAATTTATACAATTGTGTTCCTGATTAAATCTCAACAGAACCCTGCCAAAGCCATCAGAATAATAACTCTTGACCCTTCAGGTTCATGGTTGGTCTGTGCATGTGTAGATGGCTCCCTGTATATCATACCAGTGGCTGGAATTGTACAGGTAAGATGAACAGTGTATGAGTCAGGTGTTCAGACTCCTTTTCACAGAAGATGTATAGTTGTAGCCAGAAGCTTTGATTGTTGAAAAATTCTCCTTGTCAGTACCAAATGAAATGTATGGAGAGGAGTAAAGAGAATGTAAATATTGATGTTATGGTGTAAGGGAATTCAGAAAATATTTTTTTCTGATCATTGACTGGTTAATTCGCAATTTAGTTTTAACTGTTTTATGGGGATTTTTTTTCATAAAGTCAAATTTGTTAGAGTTGTATTGATTTTTTCTTCCTTTACTGTTATAGAGTAATTCTGAGATGTCTGTTCATTATTGGCCAACAGATGATATAACACTCATTTACAAAAGTGACAGACGAGGTACAAGGATTTCAATAAGAAACGATCAAAAATTATATTCTCTAACAATTATTACTCAGTTGTTTGGGCAAATGAAATGCACTGTTAACCCTTTAACTCCCATGAGTGACCAGGACAGAATTTCTCCTTACAATGTCAATACAATATCAACCAGATAGGTAATGAGAGTAAAGAAAAATATCAACTTGGGGATAATTAGTTGATCCAGAGCTAAATTCTCTGAACTAACATTATAAGAATTGTGTGGTTGATGGTAAGGAGAATTGCAAAATTAATTTGACCTGTTAAAATACTGGTAAAAGAGTGCATCAGGTCAGGCACTTCATCAAACTTTTTAATGCATATTCTCAGCTGAGTTTTGTAAAGTAACAGAAACTATTATTTAAAGGGAATATAGAAATCTGGAATCTAGAAACCTCACCAGTTCCCTCCTATGTCTCCTACACAATTTCAGGTAACTCTTAGCATTTTTTGTGGGTTGTCTTGAATGAGGAAAGCACTGAATAAGGAAGGACACAAGCCATCTTTGAACTCAGAACACTTGATAATGTTTTTTTTGTTTGTGTTTTTGCCAACATGGCCTTTTTATGCTGTTGGTCAGCAAATCATAGTAAATCATAGTTTCTAAAGAAACCATGGTGCTGCATTGGTGGGAGAGTATAAAAGGGTAATTTAGTATTATCAACTGTGTTGATAACATAAAATGGCCACTGTATGGAGTTTCAAAGCTGACGTTTTTCAAGCTTTAGCCTTTTGTCAGAGTGATTGGCAAAGGGCTCGAAACATCAGCTTTGAAACTCCATACAGTGACCAATCTACATTATCAGCAATGTCAGTAATACTTGGTAATTTACTTAATTACTATGTTTTTATGTAGGATCTCCATCTGATTTAGTTTGGTGGCAAACAGTAGATGATTTGCACATTGCTGTTATAGGAACTGAGGTTTGTTTGCCTTAACAGGCATGTACCTTTTACCAGGTTTGTACAGGCCCTGGAGAACCTGGAATTTTATTTTGACATTTTCCAGGACTGAATAGTCCTGGGGAAAAAACTACTGGCCCTTGAAAATCCAGGAAATCTGCGTAATTAAGTCATTATAACGATAAAAGTTTTCAGAATTTACGTCATAAGAAACGTAATTTTTGTAGATGGTAATAATGAGCATTGATTTTGAAATCCTGGGAACGAAAGAGTTAAAAGTGAAATTTGGCATCCAGGAAAAATCATCCTGAGTCTTGGTAAAGTCTTGGAAAGGTCCTTGAAATTTTTTTTGAAAAAGGGTACAAACCCTGTTTTACCTCAAGTTTCCTAATGTCATTTTGGCCCCCCTTTTTTTTTTTCCTACTTTGACAGAAGTCAAACTTGGAAGCTTAGCATGCTGTTCTTATTTCATTATACTAACCTTAGTTAGCTTTCTAACAGAGACATCTGCTTTGCAGGTAGCTAATGACCAGTCCTATTATTTTTTTTTCTAGCTTGGTGAAATACTGTTTGTGAATCTCAGGTCAAAAGTGATGTTAGCTGCAGTTGAATTTAAGGAGGGTATCAAGTCCTTTGAGTTGATGCAAGATAAACAACATGAAACAACTTCACTACTGGTAAAAAGAACACATCAATATATATGGAACATACCTCTTACTAACTGAGTTGGAGATCCCTACTATAAGTTTTGGAGCAAGTTTTTTCTTCTCCAATTTAAATATAAATCCTAGCTGAAAAATTAAGGTTTGATAACTCAGTATGTACCAAGAAAATGGGGTTATCATAACATATTTAGTATTTCTCTGGTTTTAACCCTTTAATTCCCAAGATCTGATTGTTAATTCTCCCCTCTACCTGCTACACATTTCCTTGTAAATAATTTATGAGAATTTGGTGTCAGATCAAGATAACAACTTTGATCTGATAAGTCTTAATATTCTCATGACTTGTTTACTGGATAATCTTAATTAACTATAGGGGGAAGTTACTTGTTAATCACTTCTGGGAGTTGAAGGGTTGATTATCTAGAGGGGAAGATTTCAATTCAAACAAACGTTTGAATTTAGCAGGGTGTACAATGAATTGTGGCCCTCTAATTTGACCATCACAGCCCATGTGCTGTATTTAACTGAGAGAAATAGTAACAAAATCAATTCCAAACTTAAGTGTGAGTAGTTTTGTGGTCTGAAGTGGTAGGTAGCTATCTTAATATAATGATCAAAGTAGTCTGCTGTTATAAAAACACCTTTTACCCCAAGATCTTATTTAATTTTCCTTACTGTCTGCAATAAAATTCTTTAATGTTGTGATGCAAATGAGTTTCTGACCCCACAAGAGGAAGTGCTGTTGGGGAAAAAAATTCCAGCTCTATAACAACATATTCATGCTTTCAGATCAACACCATGTCTGGTGGCACAGTCCAGATGCAGCTTGAGTACAAGTCCATGAGGAAACCAGGCTTAGAACAGTTAAAGAGCCCTTCATCTGTTGCCACAGCTATGGGGTATGAGACACTCAACAGGTTGACCATACCCATGGAGAGTGTGTTCAGTGGAACAGGTGACATGCAGGATAAGATAAAACCTATGCCAACCACTGTAAGTAGTATTTAAATGATTATTAATAATGATATTCCTATTGTAGTTTTTTGAGGGTAAATCTGTGAGCTCATGTTGTAGAGCACTGGATTGGGAGCACTGGACTGGGAGCACTGGACTGGGAGCACTGGACTGGGAGCACTGGACTGGGAGCACTGGACTGGGAGCACTGGACTGGGAGCACTGGACTGGGAGCACTGGGAGGTTGATGGATTAAGCCCCAGACCAGGCTAATACTCAGGGTCTCAAAGTAACTGAGGAGAATATGCTCCCTTTGCTATGACATCTGCTAATGAGCTTCTCAGATACTAAAAGTGGTTGGGCACTTCTGCCAACTGGGTTATGAAGCCACATTGGTTTCAGGAAAATTCTGTAGGCTTTGACAGGATTCTGGACTTTTCCTCATCATTTTAAATTCTTAATATCATATATATAGTTTTAGAGTTAAGAACAAAAAAGTTTTACTTTTTGATTTCACAGACCTCTACTGGTATCATTCAGTTCTCAGTGCAGTATGCTAGAAATCAAGTGTTTATTGGCGCCCAGAACAGAAAGAATGACATTCTGGAGGTAAATGCTCCTCTTTACAGAGGCCAATTAACATTATATTCACTCTGATGAAAGGCTAATGCTTGAAACATCAGCTTATAAACTCTTTATATTGGTGACCAATTTACATTAATTTATCAGGTCAGTTAATAAAACCAAATTATCCTCGGCTGTTATATGCTCCATCACCAACACAGTACCACAGTTCTTTAGAAATTTACCCCCCTTAGGAGTCAAAAGGTTGAACACTTTGGGAATCCTGCTCCAGCAATTTAAGGGGAAGCAAGGGGCTGTAAATTAGCTTCCTATTCTAGGCAAGGTGGAAACGATTAGTCATCTTGATCAGTCTGTAGAAACTGGGATTAGTTCTGGTTGTGAAAATCAGGAGACTCATGCAGATGTTGATGAATAATTTATTTACCAGTTGTAATGAATACATGATGATTTTTGTTTTTACACAGGTGTATGATATTGATGTAGAGAACCTACCAATGTTTGTGTATAAACTTCCTCCAGGAACATCCAATGTTTTATTAACTGACAGGGTTATATTTACCATTACTCACCAAGAACAGTCAGAAGAGGTAATTAAGTTGCATATTGAATGATAGTGCATTCATTTCAACTGGCTTATCAGCCTGCTGAAAGAGTGAATATGGATAAAAACTCAATCATCTGATCATAATATTGCACTTTAGGCACTGGTGTCAAAGATAGGACACTAGCATCTTTAATCAGATGCAAGTGTCTGAAATTTCATTTAGACCCTTGGGTCTAAAATTGGATGCTAGTGTCTGAAATTGCATTTTAGACACCATTGTCTAAAATTGGACACTACCCTGTAGTGTACAAATTTGGATTGTAGTGTCTTAACCCTTTAACTCCCAGAAGTGATGAACATGTAACTTCTCCCTATAATATGCATCTATTATCCAACAAACAGGTAAAGAGACTACTCAAATTTATCAGGTAGAATTTGTTACCTATATCTAATACCAAATTCTCCTAACTGACTCATAAGGAAAAGTGTAACAGCAATAGGGGTGAATTACCAATTAGATCCCGGGAGTTAAAGGGTTAAATCAGAAACTAGTGTCTTAAATTGAACACTTAAGTGTCTATAATCTGATGTCACTGTCTAAAATTGGACATAAGTGTCTGAAATCAGCAACTGTGTTTAAAATCAGACACTAGTATCCGAAATTGGACACTACTGTCTAAAATCAGCAATGAGTGTCCAAAACTAGTAGATTTTGTTCCTCTTTAAATGGAAATTGGTGAAACTTTCTTCTTATCATTATTTCTTACCTCTTATTACTGCCTAACATGGCTTGGACTTCTTTAAATTTCCCTAGGTGAGAGGACTATTCTTGACTACTAGTTTGAAAATTTCTTCAGTCTACTTGTAGTGCTTAAAGAAGGGAAACTCTGACCATGTAAACTAATCAGTATGGCCTCTATTTCAGTCGTATGTTTTCCACTCAACCAGTAACTCTATAGACTATTTGTTATATGAAATTTATAGTCAGGTTGGTTGGTTTGTTTGTTTGTTTGTAGACTTTGTTGAGCATCCAGTCTAGTCAGCTTGCAGAAACTTCTCTATCAGTACCAAAAACTCATCAGGTACAGTAACGTCAGACATTTGATAGATCCATGCTTGATCAGCTCTATAAATTGGTTATTTGATTACATTTAATTTAAGTATCATACATTTTGAGAATGACATGATTTAAAATTATATTGTACAAATAACTATTGCCTGAACTTGTATGTTTTGATATAATCAATCTTTTAAGTCATTCAGTGCTTGGATGTCAGTATGTAATTAAAGCTTAACTCTCGTCCTTTGACAACTTGAAATATGATTTACACAAAATCATTGAAATACTGTTGGATTCAGTATGAATCACTCAGGGAGACTTTTTTCTGCATTGGAATTCAAGTTTTGATCATTTTACACCATCGTTCCAAACTTTCGCATTAATAATTACTAAGTTTGTTAAAAGGTGTTTCTGAAAAGCAGCAAGAACAGTTTGTTGTTCAACATTGTGGGTTTTTAGTTAGAAATACCTGATTGTATTTTTGCAACTTAACCCTTTTATACCCTAGCATCAGTATACACATTCTCCATACTGTACTGGCAAGGAGAATTTGTTTTACAATCAAGAGCTTCTTTGGTTCGTAATCATTTCCTTTATTCTCCCAACCTTAATGTGTGTTCAGGGGTGATATTGTAAGGAGAAATTAGATGCTAGTCACTCTGAGGAGTCAAAGGAAACTTAAATAATCCAAGAGACTGTAATTTTCAAAATTCCTTCACAGAAGACAGAGTCGAGTATCATCCAGACCTTTGTGTTACCACCTGGTGAAAAAATGGTTGCCATGTTTCAACACCCAGAGCTGGTGGAGAGTGTTATTGTCGTTGATGATCTTGATCATTCACATGCAACAAGCAGTTCTTCTAGGATGTCACACACTGTGGATGGCGTGACCCTGGTCACAACATCTGGTGTTTTTAAATGCAGGCCAAAGATGTCACCTGAGAAATTGTTTCTAGAGCTAGCTGTCAACAGTGCTGACACATCAGCTGCCGATGTGCTTGCCATCACCACAGGCCTTGATGTGAATAAGTTGTATGAGGTGTGTGCATCGCTATGTTCCTGTAATAGTGCTTTGGAATTTTTTACAGATTGATTTTAAACATCATCATCTTGTAGCTAAGGTGGGTTACTGTTACCAAGTTAGTGCAGTCACTGTCAGTGTCAATGTGGTTTCTCTTGTGGAACATGGGAAGCCCTTATGAAGTTTACAAGAGCATTGTTGTGTACTTTTGCTGTATTTTACTTTGGTTCAGTTGTGCTAATGATCTCCTCTCTGCTAAGTAGGTTGTTAGGGTAATTTGGTATTATCAACTGAGTTGATAATGTAAATTGGCCACTGTAAAGAGTTTTAAAGCTGACGTTTCAAGGGTTAGCCCTTCATCAGAATGAATGGAGGAATTGTGGGTTGTGTGTGTGTGTTTATATGCAGGAAATGGAGCTACGCTTTTGGTGTAAATATGGTGATGGGAAAACAAGTCAGAATAAATTAATTGAATGAAAACCACTCGTTGATACTGTGGGTATTAAGATCAGTGCCAAAAGAGATTGATACCCTCCTTTCACAACCTTTACAGAACCTATCCCTCAATGCCATTGGCAAAGTGTTTTGATTGATTGTTGTGGAAAATGTGCTCTGACTGGAAATTCAGTAACAGTCTAATAGTGCAGGCAATAATTTATCTTTCTTTCAGATGGCTGGTGATGAGGCATTGAAAAAAAAGAACTTTGAACATGCACTAGAACTGTACCATTTATCCAAGGTAAGGGGGGGAGGGAGAGGGGGTGTGACTGATCTCTAATGGTGTGGTTACCTACTCTACCCAGAAGGACAACAATATAATTATTCTTCACTGCTCTATATTATGAATAAGCAAAAATTCAAATTCAAATTGTAACATGAAAGTTTTTCTTGTCTGTTCAGTGCTCATTTGAGAGACGTGTTGCTCAATTTGCAAAACATGGCAGGGTTGCAGATATCCTTGCTCATCTCAGACAGGTAAAAATGCTTTAATTTGTATTTTGATTTATGGGTAGAAATGATGAAGTGTTAATTAATTAAAAGTTGATTTGAGGTATTTCATTGCAAGTATTTTGTCCATCAATTAAGTAAATGTCATTTTTTTTCTAGATACATAACACTGGAAGTGTAGAAATGAATTTGTGTTAAAAAAAGATGTTTTAATTTTCATTCAAGGGAACACAACAATAGAAAATGTTAGATGTTAAATGTTTGATGAAATATCATCAAAATTACAATGTAATCTTTGCTTTGCTTTTTTCAAGGCACTCAGTAAGCACAGTGATGTTCACATTGCAGAGAGGAAACAGCTATCCAATCTTACACTCTTCTGCTTCATACAACAGGTTCTTGCCAAATGATGTATTTTGTTAAGTTTAGACCCTGGAGTTTTTAAGTATCAGCTGTGGTGAGCCTCATTTATTAATGAAACAGCAGACTTCAAACTATAACATTACCTTCCATTGACAGGTTTTGTATCATAGTGGAAATGCAGTTCAGCAACAGACACTCTCTGAAGCATTCAGGTGTGGCCACAGTCATATTTATTTAATAAATTACCTGTAATTGCTTAACTAATTTCCTTAACTAATGACTGCAATAAACAATACTCATCTGCTGATTAATGTATGCTCTTTTTTTTTTAACATCATTATGTCTCCTTCAGCCAATTCCTGAATGATAATTTTGACTATGATGAGCTCACTGCCTTGGAACAGCTGTCAGCATATGGTCTCAAGAACTTCATGTTTGATGTAGCTAAGGTTAGTGAGAGAGGTGTAGGTAAACCGATCAAAAATTTGCACTTGCAAATGCTTTTAACATCCAATTCCCACCCCGCCCATCTATTAGTTTGGGATTTATGGTCACTTAACCCTTCACACCCTAACATCAGTATGCATATTCTCCATACTGTTTCTATACAATTCCTTAGGTGCTGACAAGGAGAATTTGTTTATCAATCAAGAAAATTTTAAGTTAGTGATCATTTCCTTCATTCTCATGACCTTACTGTGTGATACAGGGGTTAAACTGTTGGGAGAAATTAGATGCTGGTCACTCTCAGGGGTCAGAAGGTTAATTACTTAATAAATGTTTCTCTTCACCTAGCCTGTCTCTCTCTTTGTTTCTTCATTTGTCACAGCCAGTTACTTCAGTCTAGGCAGATACTTGAAGTGTTCTGTGGAGATTTTTTAATAACGTCCACTCAGCAAAAAAAATACTCTAGTTGACAAAGGTTAACAATTATTTTTAGCTCAAGATCATGGGTATTGCACTGCTTTGTTGGATTAAAGTAGGCAGTGCTTCAAAACTAAGTAATCAATGAAAATGCAAGCTGTGGTAGCTTCTGTAGAACACTGCACTTACTTCAAATCCTATTTAGAAACTTGAGGCTTGTGAAGCCTACAAAATGAGATCATGGAAAGTAACTTCAGACTGACTTTAAATAATTTGAACAGTTTGTCCGGGGTTTTGACTGTATTGCATGATGTTGCAAAATGCACAATTAATAATCTTAGTGGAAAGACTGAATTGAGACTCAGTCAGTTGTATTTTATTCACAGGCAAGAGGGCTCATGGCTAAAACTCTGGACATGCTTGCACAGAAAGGACAGTTTCACCTCTCATGTGAACTTCAGGGCAAGTTAGCATCCAGAGGGTTCACTGATATCATCAGCAGAAGTGCCAATGGTGAGAAAGATTTTATTGCAGTACTTGAATAGAAAGTTTGATCAATTTGCATTCAATTTGATAGGATGGTCTTGCATTAAGTGTTCTATTGAGTTGTGCCTGTTCAGAATTTTTTTAAGTAAAGAAAAAAATGCTTACTTTGGAAGATGCTTGAAAATTATACTGAAAATTCGTTTAATTTGTGACTTATGAGGTTCATTATTTTAAGCTTCAGATGCTATTCCAACGAAGAACAATGATGCATTCATTTTTTATTAACTTTATTTGATATTCACCTCCAACTTATAATTACTCTGTATGTATAATAGGTGCTTTCATACATTGCATGGACCCTAAGGATGCAGTATCATTTCTGTTGTCAAAGGTACTATGAGGCAAAATCATTTCCTACATGTATCTAGCTACCTAAGCATTTTTATTTTAGTGGTCAGTACTGTTGTATCATAAACATAATGTGGAAGGTTTTAAAGTGGAGGGTAATCATTTTGCCTAATTATTTTTATTGAACTGATTTTTTTCTTAATATGTTCCTTTGTATAGCCTGAAACTATTTTAAGTCATCTGAAATTCATTCTATCTCATCTGACTTCACTGAATGAAGAAAGCTTGGTGCATGTCGCTCGAGTTCTGGACCCATCTCGTCCCTCATTTAGATCCTTGGCAAGTAAAATGAGCCCTCCAAAGCAGAGGTAAGAATTTGTTATTGTTAATCCTTTAACTCCCAGGAGTGATTATCATGTAATTTCTCCCAATAATATCCCTTCCTTATCCAAAAAAGAGATAGTGAGAATTCTCAAACTTATCAGGTACAAGTTTTTTTCCTGATCTAACACCAAATTCTCATAACTTAGTTACAGAGAAATATATAACAGCTAGAGGAGAGAATTAACAATCAGATCTTGGGAGTTAAAGGGTCAATAAAGACTGAGATAAGTCATGCATTTGGATATTAACTGTGTCAAAAAGTGATAACAACATTTCTTGTTTATCCTGAAGTAAAACCAATAAATAGAAGGGTTTGAAGTTGTTTTCAAGGAACTTTAACAGATAAATAATTTATGACTACTTTACATATTGTGACTAACATCCATGAAAGTTGAATAAAAGACCTCTTGTTGCAGCGTTTAGATCACCCCTGATCACCCCGTTGGGTCTATGAATTATAACTTCTTTGGTTACATTCATTAAATCTGCAAACCAGTCAGTAGCATCAAACTATGTCAGGCTACATTTTACTTAAAGTTTGTTTATTTAATATACAATCAATAAGTTGAACACTATGTCATGCATCAGTTGTAATGCACACTACCATCATGATAGCAATTGAGAAATACAGCTGGACGGTGTTAGTGGTTCAAGATGTTGATGATCACTGCAATAATCCAAATCACGACAAGTTATTGAGTAATAAACAATAATTATCATGATTGTGATAGTGATAAAAGCAACCATTGTGATAGTTATTGATTAGAGTTCACATAAATAGGCTGATGTTTGACATTCATTTTGTTTCAGGACTATATCTGGAAGCTCGATCAGCTCAGTACTTTCTGTTGAAAGTACAGTCAGCTTTGGACAGGTCTGTCATAGTTAGTTTTTTTTAATACAATAAATCATTTTAATTATTTAAATTACCCATACACATTCAACAGAAGATCATTGAAATCTCCAAAGGAAGGAACTTTTTTCATTGATTGTTGCAAAAGATGTAGGGAGTTATTATGGATTAAGGAATGAGTGTGATGTAGAGGTGGTGGGGGGGGGGAGGGGGGATAAGCTGTTATGATAAATTTTTATGGAATATTTATGAACTAAACTGGAACAAGATGACAAAGATTCAAAAGATCCGTTGATCTTACCTTCTGCAAACTTCTAAATAAATGTTGAATTTTTCCTTTGTGATATATACAGGAGGATACTAAGCAACCTTCCCTGCAGGATCTGATTGAGCTGTTTTTATGTTGTCTTTTGGTTTTAAATCATCTCAGAGATGACAAGTTGGATGCTGATGCAAGGTGTGTATTCCTTTTTATTTCAATAAATTTTATAAATTTAGGGTGATGTCAAAAGTAGAAGGTTACCAGCAAAAATGATTCATCTACTCTGGTCCATGCTTCAGTTTTTATCTCCATTTCTTTGAGAGAGATGGGCAGGCGTTTTTCATTTTCGATTGGTTAAGAGTCATCTTTTAACAACTAGGACCATGCCCCCAGATCTGTTCTCCCCCAGATCTGTTCTCCCCCAGCTCCTTCTCTTAAATGCTTGTGCTTTTGCCATCCCTATATGTTAAAGGTCAAATATACATGACTTTTTTTTTTCAGGCAAAGTAAGCCCAGTTTTTTAAAACTAAATTATTTTTTAACGTTGGTATCTTTGAAATGAGAGTTAAGGTTTTTGTCAGTACATGAATAATAGCTGCAAATCATATTGGGCTATTGTGAGTCATTGAATAAATTAGGGTAAGTTTCTTATTAAAAGAAACTGTGGTGCTGCATTGGTGGAAGAGTATAACAAGATAATGTACTATTATCAACTGAGTTGATAACGTGAATTGGCTAATATAAAGAGTTTCAAAGCTTACATTCCAAGCGTAACCCCTTCTTTAGAGCAGATGATTCAATTTGATGAAGGGCCAATGCTTGAAACGTTGGCTTTGAAACTCTTTATGGCAGCCAATTAATGCTATCTCAGTTGATAATACTACTTAAAAATTACCCTATTGTGAGTCATTGATACTTTTTATTGTCCTCATCCAGAGTTGCGGCATTAAAGTGTATTTCTGGTGGTGACCAAGCTTCTGAAAATAGTCATGGAAGGAAGAGGGTAATGTGAAGTATTTGAGTTCTTAAATCATGGTATTTAGTGAACCACGCACATTCTGTAGCACTCTTCCTATTCCCTACAAACCAAGTAATGATTGTTCCTGTTCATAATAGGAAGGAACAGTGGAGTTCCTGTGCAGGCCTGTCAGGTTGTCTTGTGGTCAACAACACTCAGCTGTTGTTAGCTCATCAGGGGATGTTTATACCTGGGGAAGATCGCAAAAAGGAAGGTACATGTGCCGCCAAAAAACATCTCTACAGAATTATATGCAGTTATATTTATGACAATGAAAGTCTGCCAAATGTTAAATCATCATCGTGCACTTGCTTACAGCATCAACATTGACAAATATTTTTCTGTTAACAAGGTTACTGTTAGTTATTAATTCAGAGAATAAACCACGGGATATATAGGTCTCCCACTTTGTGTAGGGAACAGGACAGCTTCAAGTTGGTATTCCCAATAATAGGGTAGTCCATGTATACAGTGGGTTTACTACTGGCATTTATTAAATGGTACCAAATTTCTAATTGGTGTGGCACAAGTAAATAGGGATGTGCCTTCAGTCTTCCTCTGGTTGGTATTTGCTAGCTAAACAGGGTTGATTCACCCACCCACTGTATTTATCTATGCTCAAGAATTTACCATTTCTGCTTTTATGTTCTTATTAGATTTTGTGGAGTATAACCAAATAAATGTTTTTTCCAAATTTCTTGCTGCAGATTGGGTCATGGAGATTTAATTGAGGAAGAAGGAAAATCTGTTCCTTTTCGGGTTGAAATTCTCCACATGCACAGGTTGGTTTTATTGAAGTGAGATTTGGTTTTTCAAATGTTTTTGAAATGCTTCAGGAATGATTTTTTATCTTTCTCATGATGTTCTTTTACTAATGTAATGTTGGTTGCAAATTCCATTTGACCGATTGGTTCAGTGTCTTCCTCCTCTTTTAAGCAGAGTGTAATTATCTTCTTTGCTT
This sequence comes from Pocillopora verrucosa, assembly GCF_036669915.1. NCBI lineage: Eukaryota > Metazoa > Cnidaria > Anthozoa > Scleractinia > Pocilloporidae > Pocillopora > Pocillopora verrucosa. The sequence goes on along the minus strand of NC_089322.1, from coordinate 20,582,027 downwards.
TAGGATTAATGTGTTGTCAGTAGCTTGTGGAATGGAACACACATTGGCTCTCTGCAGTGATGGGGTAAGAGCTAGCCAAAGTTATGAACCTGTTGCTTGCTCTCAAGAAGATCAAGATCAGAAGTTTTTCTCATTCATCTCAGCAAGAGAGTTGAAATTTTGATGTGAATAATATATTATAGTAAGGCTGAACCCTCTCAGCAGACTTAAAGAAGGACTGCCCTCATCTTAGACAGGAACCATTAACCATGATTCATATCCTTAGTAAGAGGAAATACATGTTAATATGTTGATGTGAGGGTAGCTTGCATGAAATATGTGTAATGGATTAATTTGATTATTTCCACAATACATTTTAATCTATTGATGTGAGGGCAGCTGGGAAGAAGTATATGTTTGGGATTAATTTTATTATTTTTCCTGACCTAGGTGTATTCTTGGGGATCATCAGAGTATGGACAGGTAGGAAACACAGCAGTGGGAATATAGTTAATTGATTGTAACAAGCTCTTTTAAGTGACAATTTTTGAATCAGTTAATGCATTATTTGGAAATAATTTCATGTTTTCACAAAAATAGTTTTAACAATGGTGTGTTATTTTGTTGTAAAGCTTGGCCAAGGAGACACACAGCAACAGACAAGGCCTGTTTACATTACTGAGCTGTCGGACAAGAAATGTATAGCAGTTATGTGTGGACACTATCACTCCATGGCTCTGTCAGCAGACCACCGGGTGTGGTCATGGGGATGGGGTGTCCATGGACAGTTAGGAGTGGGTAGCATCGAAGATGCACTCCTGCCAACACATGTGCAAACACTTGATGAATATCAAGTGACCGCACTAGCTGCTGGATATTCACACAGTGCAGTACTTACAGCTCAGGTTGGTTTTGGTTTCTTATTATAAATTCTGCACCTGAATAAGCAAAGCTTCTTTTTGAATGATGAAAAGCAGTGGCAGAGCAATATTCAAAGCCAGATCTAATCCAAGTGATTAGAATACTGGTGTTCCCCCTGGGACAGGATGCCAGTACACAGAAGGCTACCCCCTTCCCCCCCCCCCCCCTCTTTCTAGCATTGTGTCAGGTTTTCTCCTAGAGTTTGTTGGTATCCATTTTACTGAGAAAAGGCACTGTAAGAGAAAAGAGTCTTCCCTAGGAACATGATAATGATGTAACAAGAGTTAAAACATGGACCTGGCGATCTAGAGCCTCGCATATATACAAACTATTAGTTTATTATGTCTCCCATCCAGTGAGTTTTATGCCCTGACCAAAACATTGTATTTTGACATGAGTGTTACTAACCTGGGTTATAAGACAAGAGACCCTGCAGCTATGAAAGAACTTTACAGGACCCACATCAATTAAAAGCCATACATTTAAATTTATTACGGTAAATGAAAGAGTGGCAATGTTTTCCAACCTCATTTAAAACCATTTCTTTTTTTAGGGAAAAGTCCTCACATTTGGAGGAGGTATGTATTTCCCAGTCAAGCATTAAACATAAAATCCCTTATATGTATTTTTGTTTCAAATTGGTTTGTTTTTTGTTCATTTTGGAAAAGCATCAGCAGTAAAGTATTGTTCAAAAAATTAAACTTTGGAGACCAACAATTGAATGGCAATTGAACAAAACCTTATGCTGAATTTTAGGCAGATTTATAGATACCCTCCCTGTGATCTGCTGGTATTTTTTAAATCAAGTTTAATTTATAGTTTAGACTGAGTATAAATTACAAATCCATGTATCAATGTCTTGCTCTTCAAAATTGACTGACTTGCCTTTATTCCTTAATGATATTCAGGTTAGTTATCTCTAATTTTATAAAAACACTTACTTGGTTAATTTATGTATCTTGTGGTGATTGTTTTACACAGGATTGTATGGTCAGTTAGGGCTGGGAACCAACAGTAAGCAGACACTTCCTGTGCTTGTGGAAACATTGAAGCATGAGAAAGTATACTTGATTTGTTGTGGATCCTTTGAAACTGTAAGTATCATTGCCAAATTGGTAATTGTGAAGAAAGGCTCCCTGATAAAATCTATTGGCTGACAGATCACTTACAGTGTACTGTCCAACTGTTGGCCATCTGTTGGCCAACAGTGAGTTTAAACTGTTGGCAGACAGTTGGTTGTCTGTTGGGCCACAGTCAGGCAACAGTCCATGGACTATTGGCCATCAGTCAGCTGACAGTCGGCCCACAGCCAGCTGAGAGGGTTTTTCAGAGAGTTGTTATTCACAATTATCTCCAACTATTCTTAGGTTTTTTTTTTTTTTAGTATTTGCACCAAATTTGTTTCAGGAAAAGATTTCTTTCTAAATTTCTCGTACTGGAAAAAAGGATAATTGTGGTACAAAAAGTAATAATAATTTTGGTTTTAGATTTGTGGGTGATGATTAATTTTTTGTTTTCAGCTGGCTATCACAGAAGACCAGAAAATTTTCAACTGGGGAAGAAGTCCACACTTTTTCAGATATTGTATGGTGAGCAAAATTAAATTTTTGCAACTGTTGTCATTGGCTTAATAATAAAAATCGTGGTTTTTTTGACTTGATACCAATGTTTAGACTACAGTGAATACAGAGTTTCAGAGAGAATCATTTCATTATGTATTTCAGAGACAGGAGTATCGATCAAAACGCTCAGCACAGGCATCACTTCCTTCCAATGCAACATCACACAGATTACTACCTGTGAGATTGGACTGTACTTTTTCATCACGAATTAAAGATGTAAGTTTCTACCAACTCTAAAAGTTCTTAGAATGATTTGAAAGATTTACTCATGCCAAACCTTTAAGGAAAGGCTAAAGGAATTTTAAGAGTAGTCATTACCATACTTAATAAGTAGGCTATATCGTATGTTGATGTACTGGACCATACACCTTTGGCCAGAGAATGTGGTAGCCTCATGTTTAAAACAATACAGGGCTTACGATCAAAGGCTAGATGTTGTTGGAGACTTAGCCAGGGTAAATGTGTTTTGTTCTGTTGTATGACACTTTATTGTCATCACACCATGCTCCAATTTTTGACAATAATGTCCAGTTTTGGACACGGGTGAATTTTTTTAGACACCTGTGTTTAATTTTTTACACTAGTGCCCAATTTTAGTTTTTTTTCCAAAATGGACATTTGTGTCTGATTGTGGACAGTAGCTTCCTGCTTCTTCTGGTTATGTTTCAGGCTTGTTTTAATGGTCTTCAGAGTTTGAGGGTACTACAAAATTTAAATATTGTTTTGTCAGGTGTGTTGCGGCAATTGGCATTACATGGTAGTTATGGAGTCTGGTCAACTTTACAGCTGGGGATATGATGATTATGGACAACTGGGGCTTGGTGGAAAAATGGAACCACAGGTTTGTCATTAGCTTAATCTGACATTTTTCCCTGAAGCATTTTGTAATAATTATTATCAAAACAAATCTTTTAGTACATGGGTCTTATTTATAAATAAATGGCAAAATTTTTAATTCCACTGTTTTTTTTCCTTCCTCTAAGATCTGCAGTTATATGAACAAGGTGTTAAATAGTATCTCAAATGGAAAGGGAGGGGGGCATGGAAAAGGCCCTGAGTAACTTCTGAGAGTGTACCATTAATTCATATTTTGGAAAAAATTGCTGACTGAAAAAACTGTAATCACACATTTTCAACTGTTCAGTCAAATGGCAAAAACTATCATTAACTCTTGTGTCAAATTTAAATGAGTCCAAATTGTATGGAAGTTGATGATAGAGGATGATGTTGATTATGTGTAAAAAAAAGGTGCTTGTTGAAATGTGCATGATAGTTAAAACTCTCATCAACTAATTATTACTGTAAGTTTGAGCAAGCTTTAATTTAAGAACCAATGAATCTGTCAAGGTTTAATGCAGCTTTTCCAAGTTGTCACTAAATTTTTGTTGTATAAAATTTTTATCAGATGACCCCCAGACTACTTCACAAACTATCAAGCAAGAGTATTACAGCTATAAGTGTTGGTGCAGAGTTTTCTGTTGCTATGGATACCGCTGGATATGTGTGGGTGTGGGGACGAGCTGATTCAGGGCAGGTAAGTGAATCAAACACATAATTATTAGTGAATAAAGTCTTGAGAAAGTGTTTCACTGCTTTGGTGGGAGAAAATAACAGGGTAATTTAGTAATTATGACCCGAGTTAGTAATGTAAATTGGCCACTTAAAAGAGTTTCAAAGCTCACATTTTGAGTGTTTACCCTTCGTCAGAGCATCATAACTATAGCTTAGTGCTTTTCGCTCTCATGAAGGGGTAATGCTGAAAAGGTCAGCTTTGACACTCTTTACAGTGGCAAATTTATGTGATCAACTCGGGACTGATAATACCAAATACCAATTTAATCTCACAGTTAGATTTATTTTACTGTTAGCTCGGATTAGATTTTGGTACCAATGGTGTTGGCAAGAAGGAAGTTTTTGTGCCTTGCCAGTTAACCAGTCTCCCTCCAATGAACAGAAAGGCTTCCATCTCAAGTGAGGTAAGATTTATCAACTTTAACTGGATAACTAACCACGCTGCTGTTTTAATTTTGATTTCAACATATCTTTAAAAAAACATATATTAATAAGCTTATTTGTATGGTGAATGTTTTAGTTCATACATTGTCCACTCAGCTGTGGTCAAACTAAAGATATATTTTTTTTGGTGGTGCACTGGTATCATAAATAGTTAAAGGAGGCAAGTTGCTGAAGAAACTGTGGTGCTGCATTGGTGGAGGTGTTACAAGAGACTTTAGAATTGATTTTATCAACTAAGTTGATATATAAATTTAAATTTGCAAATATTTTATAAAGCTTATCATTGGAGCACCAGCCCTTTGTCATTTACTCTGATGTAGGGCTTATATATGCCTGAAACATCAATTCTCTGTGGTTGCCTGTTTACATTATCATGATCAACACAGTTGAGAAAAACCAAATTGTGAAAGATGTATTTCAAGTTCATTGTCATTACTAACAGTTAGAAATTGTTTCAGCATTCTCTGAGATCTGATTTAAACACTGATGTGGATATTGTGTGGGATTTACCAGATCTCTCATCAATCGGTATGAGAACTTTTTGTGTTATGATCAGCATCTGTAATTGATAAATAAAATGAAAAAAATTATATTTTGTTAATTGACTTGGTTGATTTTCAGCTTCATCATCCTCATGATACAATGCATTCATTATTTTTTTTTTAACTTTACCCTTTTGATCTTTCGTTCTTTGTTACATGGATGTTTTTGGGATTTGGTTTCAGGCAATAAATCAGTGCCTTATGGCAGAGAAGCTCTTTCAATCGCCTTGCGTCAGTTGAATGATCAGTATCCTGCACAGCCATTGATCAGGTACACAATGATAAATTACTAATTAACAACTGAATTGCTAAGTAGAGGTTGGGTGCCTGAGACATTCAGGGGCTTCCACTATTGGTAGTTAGCTCCTTGATGGAGAGTGCTCCCATGGCTGGCAAATCCTGGCAACCCAGCCATGAGCCCCCACACAGGAAAGGGAAGTAGGCACCCATCACTCTGAATAAACTGCCTGGATGATGAGCTGCCATTCCAAACAACACTGAACATTCATGCTCAAAGCACAAACAAAACACTCAAATGATGAGCATATGGAATTTGGACACATGCGCATATGCAAAAACCAATAACTACTAGTAAGAGAACACTGATGCTCTTTGCTGTTTGCTCTGTTAAATTGCATTCAACTGCATCAAAAGTAAAGTGAACAGTGTGCTTGTAAATCCTGAGTGACCAATGTTTAATATCTCCTAGCAGTAATATTACTGCTGAAACATTCATTAAATCAAGATAATCCAAAAAGAGGAAGCTAAGAAGCTTTGATTTGTTAAATATATTTCCTTTTTAGAACCAAAGGAAATGTTAAAATAAGTGTAACAAAAAAGTTAAGCTTGGTATCATTTCACATATTCTAATTAATTGTTAGGTAATGCTCTTATATATGTAAGTTACCTAATATCTACTTTGACATCTTTTAATGCATTTTTGAGTGGCATCTTTATTGTCCTCTTTCTTCATCAGGCACTGTTTGGATATTAGGGATTATCTTGCAGCTGCAGTTATTTATGAAACTGTAGGTGACTGGCCACAGGTACGTTGTACTGACAAAAAATAATTACAAACCTTGAAGAAATTATTTCTTGATATTTTAAGTGCTTATGTCTTGAGGAAAACTGGTTTACTCATTAATAAAGGGTTTAGTTTCTAAAGAAACTGTGGTACTGTGTTGGTGGGGAAGTAGTTTCAAAGAGGCTTAAAGCTGACATTTTGAGCAGTAGCCCTTCATCAAAGTGAAGGAGGAAGGGCTTGTGCTTGAAATGTCAGCTTTGAAACTTAGTTAATAAATTATCAACCATATTATCTTGATTTTGTGATAGTCAAGAATGAAACTTTAGAATGATAAAAGTTTGCTATATTTAAAAAACTTGGGGAAAAAAAAACTCCTAGTGGATAGGTAACAATTTTTGTATTGTGTACCTTCAAGTAAAGTTGAGTTTCCCTTTGTTATTAGGTCCTTGGCTACAGTTTAAGATTTCTTAATGATTGTTACACCTCTGCATCTTGTGATGGAATGAGAGACAAACTCCTTTCGTCAGCTTTTGACATCATGCATCATGTTATCAGGTAATGATCCGTAATATGATAAAAGCGATTTCATTGATGTAAAGTTATGCTGTTGAAAAGAAATTAATTCCCACATTTTGCATTTACCCTCAGAAAATTCACAGAAGCTCAAATGAACGATGAACAGTCAACACAACAGACTGTATGGCTGTTACAAGAGGTGCCTCATTAATCCTTTAACTCTGTAATTGGCATCAATTTTCTTGTACAATAGGCTCCAATTGTGGGGAGGGTGGATAATGCTAGCCACTAGATAAATGTCCATCTGCTGGATAGTAATTTATCTGTTTTGTGGAGGAAAAGTGATGTCAGTGATGACTATCTCTGGAAGCTTTAAAGGGTTTAACATAATTAAGGTGTTAGTTGTATGTGTTTGTTGTTTGTTATGTGTCATTTATTATATATAGTATTATTAATTATTGCTATTGTTTTTTTTAATCAACTTCCCTCTGCATTGAATCTGTTGATCATGTTTTATAGGTTTTGCAGTTTTGGACTCATAATAATCTCCCATTTGAGAGCTTGGAAGGATTTTTACTGAAGAATTTAGATATCCTTGGCTATGCTCTCAGTTTATTGTTAATCAGGTAATTTTGGTTGTTGTATCCTATAAAGGCCTACAGTTTTAGTTAAGATTTATTTTCCAAATAAATAGGCTGTAATAAATTTAAAAAACTTTCCAGTTGCAAAATAAAGTTCATATAAAATGCTGCATGGACTAATTTATAAATCTGTTTGATATTTTCTATTCATCTGTCACAATAAAATCTATAGGTGGCATGACCTAAGGTTAGATTCCAACATAAAATTCATCCAATTTTAATCTTTGTATTCTTAAAAAAAAAAATTCAGAAAAGTAAGGCTTTACCAATTTTTCAGCTTTAAACTTAAGGTTTCCAAAATTTACCATCTAAATAGTATAATTGCCACTTTTCAGAGATCATTTCCTTTCCACACCTAACAAGGATGCTCAAGGATCAGGTTCTGCAGAAATCAATGATACAAGCAAAACATTGCCACAAAATTTTACTGTTGAATTTTTCAACAAAGTTGTTACTCATGTGGTTCATCAGCTACAAGAGGATGATTTGGGTGAGGAGTATGCCTCAGATTTGAAATCTATTCTTGCAAGGTACAGTAGTACAGAGGATTCTCCGACCTCAAAAGATGAAACGTTTGCCCAGCCATTTGCACAGCTAGATGCAGGCATTCGACTGAAAGATTTCCATGCAGCACAGAAACATCTCTGGCAAGAGATCTTAGACAATATCAAAAAAGATCTGGACAAACACCCATATATTGCCTTATCCATGACTGCTGCAGCTACCATAGCATCTGCGGCAGTTTCTCAACAAAGAGGGTGGAGAGGAGAGGGAGAGTTGATCACTGAGCCACAACTGCAGGCTGATGTTGTTTTGTTTACATGTAACCATCATTTTCCAAGAGTGTATTTCCAGGAGTTTATTTTGCCAGAATTTCAGCAACGAATGTCAGAGTTAGTGATGCCTTTGAAGCATACCACAAAACTACTGTTGAAGTATTACTCCAGGCAAGACGGTTTCTTGCCAACAGCCTGTCCTATCTGTGTGTATAACTCCATCAGAATAGAACAGATGGAAATTGCAGCAGCACAAAGTGGAAATATTGAGAACATGCCTACCAGGCCATGGGATATTTGATATCAAGACAAGATTTATGTTTTGTTTGTTACTCTTCACTGTCTAAGAATTTCAAAATTGACTTGTCAAGTGTACCCCATAAAAATTTTCCATTAACTTATTATTTGGTTGCATTAGAGGTAGGCCTGCTTACCAGCCGCTGTTTGGGAATATGGACCCATGCATCTCCCTTTCCCTCCACCCCAGTCTTTTCTCGGGGAGGAGCAAAGACCAGACACAAGAGAGTGGCAGAAATCAAGCCTACATTATAGGATGACTCCAGAGAAAAAAATGTTTTACTGGTGCAGTATCCATCTTAATTCTCTTTATTAAAATAACAAAATTATTATTGGGGCAACTTTTTTCCTCAAAATATTTTTTAGCATTTGTTACCATAAGAAATCAGCAATTATATTTGAAAGTTAAAATTTACAGTTCAAGTCTATTAATTAAAAGGTGACATTATTGAAAGAATTTTCTGTAGTATCACACAAGTTTTTTTTTGTGGAAATAAGACAAGAAAGGATTGTTATTAGAATAACTTTGCATCTTACATAGATTTAAACTAAAAGAGGCCATCCATGAACATTGTAAGTTGTATCTTGGTTTATGAAATAAGTACACATCCAGTGAAAAGCGTCATTTTACAGAGGCCACAAAGCAATAATGTAAAATAAACCATAAGATATGCAGAGAAAAGACACTAAATTTACGTTAACTTATTAAAAGATTACTAATTGCAATTACACACAATGTTTGTACATATGATTTTTTCTTGATGTAGCTTTTCATGTTAGTTAAAGGGAGAAAAGAATATTAACAAGTATAAAATCCTCCATCATGTTTTCTAGAGTACCCGCCATTTGTTGCTGCACTGTGGTGACTCTCTAAAGAAGGCAACAAAGAATTTGAATTATGTTGCTATACTTTATCACTTCAGGTCTGCCACATGCAGTAGAGAAATATGGAGTTTTTGGATGGTGATATGATAGGACAGAAGTTGGAGTTTCAGCTTGTGATATTCACAACCATTTATTTAAAGCAAAAACAAATTATGCTGCAAAATTTTTAAGATCTAAATTCTCTTGTCCGAAAAAAACCACAAACCTACTGAAAAACAGTCATGAAACTGATTCTTTGATTGACAAATTGTAGAATAGATACTATATTAGTAACCACAAGTTTAAAGGAGCTCCTGAATATTTGGTTTATCAAACCAAACAGGGACAGATATATTGACACAGGTTGTAAGTGACACCTGGGGAAAAATTTCAGCTAAATTTTTCTACACACAAAAACTGTGATGTACTGAAGCTCCTCCAATTCTTATGAAAAAGTTTTTAAAAGACAATTTCCCACACTCACCAATAGCACCATTTATACTGTGTATGCTCTGCCGCTGTATGCTGGTGCTTTTCATCAGTGGAAGCTTATAGAGGTCAATTTCTGGTGCTTCTGGAGGAGGTCTATTCTTAAGGACACGCCTATGCCAATATGATGTAAAAACATCTTAGCATAAAATTCAACAGATGTTACAGGCTAATTTTACAGCTATTTTGCCCACTACAGTTCAAGAAATAGGACTGCCCTCATCTCCACAAACATCTAATTCTCTTAAGATATATTTCTAATTTTTCCCTTTTTTTATGATTTTCTGAAAAATTATGAAGTTGCTATTTACCAAACAACTAAGTAATGAAAATAAAAATATATACATCTGTATTTCTGATAGTTCAAACATTGACTGCCAAAAATATCCTTGACTTTCAAGTGAAGTCCTTCAAAGTAATTTCAAATAGGTATGGAAATATTGAGTCCAACAGGACAACATTGGCACACGAAAGAATCAGGCCATGTGACACAGCTCTTACACGGTGTTTCTCCCTTGAACACCTAAGATCTGAATGTCAATTCTCCACTGTAGTTGCTGCACATTTCCTTGTAAATTAATTATGAGAATTTGGTGTTGGATCAAAATAATAACTTTTACCTGATAAGTTTGTGTACTCTCAATGTAATGAGTGCATATTACAGGAGAGAAGTTACTTGTTATTCAACAAAACAAAAATGCCTTACCCATGTGGTAAATTAGCTGTTTCTGGTTGTACCAAAGTCTCAGCTTTGGAATGAAGGAACTCTTGGTGATGGTCATATGTTGATTTGATGACAAAATCCAAGCTGTCATTTGGTGCCTGCAATGAAAGGCAAATTAGATAAAAAGCTTTAGAGCTGAGATTTAGCAGTAGTCATGATAGCAAGTTTCTCTAGTGAATTTTAGAGGAGCAGAAACATTCCTCTTAGTCTCTTGGTAGCTAGATGCATTTTTGAGTACATGAAAAAGTGTCTAAATGCCTGGTAACCACATTTCTAAACAAACACGAAGTTTACTGGTATCTAGGACTCAACAAGGGCACTTTATGCTTCTTGAGGGAAGTAATCAAGCTTTCAATTCAGAGGTAATTCACTTCATTAAGTTTCCTTTTTTGATATATGACAGAAAAGAGAACTTGATGAAGTAAATTACATATAAATGGCTTGCGAATGTTTATTAATGAGGCTTAAATTACCTTATGAAGTAAGATATTTATGCAAAACTGTTAGTGTAAAAATAAACAAAAGTTGCACCTGTGGATCATAATGAAAGACTTCTCTTCTGGAACTCGCCAGCGTTGCTGTTTTGTTGAGTCTGTCCCACGGTGTTCCTTCTTGGCCTTCCTGCATCAACGTTCCCTTCTCTTTAACCTTAAAGACCAAATAAAAAAATAGTGGTTGAAAATCTGAATATTGGCCTCTTGTCTTATTTAAAGGTTCTTTTTCTTTCATGAATATCGTGAACTTATTTTTTTTAATCTCATTTTTTTAAAGTAAGACTTAGATTTATCTTAAGCTTGGATATCTATATACGCTGCAAACACATATTGTTTGTCATTGCCGTTTACGAAGAACTTTAAGTAATACTTTTTAAGATGAAATCGGTGTCTGCGGAAGCTGAAAATCGCTTGGCTGGTCAATTAAAAAATTAGAACAGTCGCCATGCGAATTCACAGCTTTGTTCGCTGGATATTTTCTAAGGCTATTATCCTTTTATAATACATTCCGTGAGTTTTTGGATAAAAATGAAGAAGGAACATTCCTACAGTATCTGTCCCTTTTCTTTTGTTCACTGTTGGCGAGGCGATTTCACATACTTAGTTGATCCTAGTAACAGCAACATAAATGTAAACATTTGGGAACTTTTACAGACAGGAATCTCTCGAGATTAGACTACCGTGATTTGAAAATTTGTGCAAAGTTTACCTGTTTTCCTTGCTGTCCACAAAAATCGCTGTCATTCTGAAGTCTTGGGAAAGGGTAAGGATCGCGTGGCATCTTAACTTCACAAATAGATCGGAAAAATTAAGCGACCGAGGTAGTGCGTGCTTTTGGAAGCTGATTGTTTGAGAAATATTTCTTATTCAGGCGCTTCGTGTTTCCATAGAAACAAATAATTGCAGGAGTACTGGGCTCGAAAATGAATCCCATGAATATACCCGGGTAGTTCGCTCAATGCTTGCACTTCCCGCGCTGCTTTGCAAGTGTAGTGTAATATGGCGGTCGAGAACACGTGTTGGATACATGGTACAGAATAACCTCATGCTTAATCCACGTAGAGGTTGAATGGAGTGGAAATTTTCTTTAGAAACATTGAGTTAAGATGGGAATCCAGGGATTACAGGAGTATGTGGAAGCAAACTGCCCCACAGCTTGCGAGCAGGTCGATCTGAAAGCTGTTCTTTATGGGAAAAAAGTGAACAACACGGACAAGGCTCCGGTTCTGCTCGTCGACGCAAGGAGCTGTTTAAAACATCTTTATGGGCCCACTATAGATTGGGTTTGTGGAGGACAGTGGAATGAAATGTTGCGAAATGTAGAAAACTTCACAAGATCATTTCGCCAACAGAATATCGAAATTGTAATTTACTTTGACGGCGAAGGCGAATCATCAAAGTTACATCAATGGATCAAAAATCAAAACGAAAAAAGACAGTTAACAAGGCAAATCCTTAATCATGTCATGAAATTTAGTTGTTATCCTGGAAAAAGACTATATTTTCCACCACCCGTTGTGGACACGTGCCTTCGACTTGCATTCCTCAGCTGTGGTGTCTCAGTGTGTACGTCTATGGACGATCTCCACAAAGAGATGGCGACTTATTGCCAAGGGGAGGATTTCGCGGGTGTGATCGGCCATCATGCAGATTTTCTTCTCTTTGACGTTCCGAATTATTTTTCCGCCGATCACATAAAATTTTCCAAGAAAGACATTACTACGATGCGATTCAACCGGGAAGCAGTCCTGAACGAACTGAAACTGCACCACGATCGTCTAGGATTGTTCGCTAGTTTGCTAGGTACGCCTTTTATTCCAGAAGACAACCTTGGTTCATTCTACTGGAATCTTTTAGGTCCGGATCATCCCTTAGCAAAAGTACAGGTTAGTTTTTTTTTTCAATTTTTAATTTCATGAATGATTTATTGAATGTAATTAATTGGTAGAGGCTTGGCAAAATATTCAAAATATAAACTTTTGTAGTTTTTTTTTCAATTTCTCTTATTCTTGCGGAGGAAGCTCAAGTTGACCCTTTTTCTGACAAATCAGTCAATTTCATATTTTATGTGTTATCTATTGTAATTATTTGGTTTAAAATGAAATACTCTTGCAGCCAAGAATCATTTCGTTGAACTCTCAAGAGTGTCTATCACACAGTTTCTTCCACATTACCCATTTTAAATCCAATGAAAAGGATATGAGAAGCATGAAAACAATCACTAAATGGCAGAATCTTTGACCTTAAAAAATCAAATATCATGAAAATATTATTTGGAACAGTAGAGGGCATTTGTTTGGATATTTAGTAATCATGATTTAGGGTTATCAAATTTTTTTGTCACAATGAAGTCCTTGCCTGGTCATCAGCATGTTTATCAGACAATGAGTTATAACCATACAAAATTCTGACTAGGAATTGCTCATAACTGCCAGAATGGGTAATTATAAATCTGATATTAAGAGTTCATGAAACAAAACCAATATCAACCATTTAGCCCCTAAGAGTGACTGATGTCAAACAAATTCTCGTTGTCGTTACCATAGGAAATATACAGAGAACAGTGTGGAGAATATGGATACCAATGTTAGGGTGTAGAGGGTGAAGGGAATAATGATACTCATGATTTATTGATTACTGTTTATCAGTGATCACACATCAATTGTTTGATTAGATATTTCTAGAGCATTATTTTTGTCTTGATAACCAACTTTTGTTTAATACAAATCTGTCACAATTTTCAGGTGAAGGAAAAGCATCAGCCCATCTTCCCAGCAAATGACATCATTATCTCAAGTGTTATTAATTTTGTAAGGAATCTAGCAGATGTGTCAAACCTGCCATGGATTGCGCGTCAAGTCTTCCGATCAGAGAACGTTGACCTGGCAGAAATCGCTGAAAAACTCAAGAAAGCTGTAGAACATTATTCAAGCTCCCAAAGTGTTGAAACTGTGGTGCAGTCTTCTGATATCGGCCCAGGTAATAACAGTGATGGTGAAATGTTTACAGGATGCATTTCACATTTAATCCAAGTATTTTTCTAAGCTCACAATGTTCTTCTCTTCAGTTTTGAGGGAATTTTAGTTTACATTTGGTCTCATAATTGACCACTGGCCATGTAATTAAGACACAGGGTTGTATTAAAAAAATATTGTTGATTCTCAGTTTTTTTTTTTGAAACCTGATTAAAAATAAAATACTTTCAGTTTGTATTGAGATGCATGATACAATTCAGAAGGGTCATGGTTTTAAGTTTTTTTTTTCCTTAAGGTGCACAGACTAGTCTAACCTTTAAAATCTCATGAGTGACCAAGACAGAATTTCTCCTGACAATATCAATACAATATCAAGCACACAAGTGATGAGAATATGAAAAAATTTCAGTTAAAGGATAGTTGATCTAATACCAAATTCTCAGCTCTAAAAACATAAGAATGGCATGCCAGACTACAATGATTATTACTAACGAGATCTTGGGAGTGAAAGGGTTACTTTATATTTAACCTTTTTTTTTTTTTTCTTTTTCGTACAGGCCGAAAACAAAATGAACATCAGTATCAAAAGATGTGGCAACACTGGCAACAGCACCAGTTTGTTCCAAAACCTGTTACTCCACCACAAAAAAACACAGCAGTTGTTGTAAGTTGAGTTCTAATGCTTCTTTGATGTAGTTTTAATGTCGATCTTCACATGAGTTGAACTAAGCTGAGAGAATTAGGTTCATAGTAGATTTGAATCAATAGAGTTCATCCTGCTGAATTTGGATTGACTAAAATATTCTGTCCATCTGTTTCAGATTAAATATGGAACAAATGTCAAACTTTTCATGAATTGAACTTTACAAACAAAGTACAAATTGCTTTTTTTGAAATCCTGCTATTCGAAAGATTTGTTGGTTTGGTTTGAGGAGTGTGTTCTGTGTTAGAACATTACAAGTTAGGGTGGACAAAACTTGCTATTTAGTCTGTCTCGGGTGAAGTTCAACATTTGAACTGGGTCTTTTAGGATAGGTTTATAAAGTATAGGCTGGATTTTAAAGACTAAGATCTGACAGAATTTCTGGAGTAAACTTCTTGGAAAGTCAATCATTTTACACTGCTTACTTTTGTTTGTTGTTTTTGTAGCTACCACAAAGTAATGACAGCACAAAGCAAATTCCAAATATCACAGATCTACAGCAGAGTTTATCTGCACTTCAAGTTCAAGACTCCCCAGAAGCATCTGTCATGCATTCATTGCCATTATCGCCCCCAGGGGACCCCCAAGACTTGCAAGGTACTATACCACCTCTTTCACCTCATCAAGAAGGCTCCTTACTCACCCATCCCCCAGTATCGCCATCATCAGTGCTCCCCACCCCACCATCCTCATCAGAAACATCACCAATGATGTGCAAAACTGATAAAGGAGCTGCTGATCATTCATCCTCTGCTGAAAACATGAAAGAAAAAGAAAAAGGTAAGTTTACAGTTGTCTGTGAAGCAACAAAGTGGCTCATCACAATTTTTTGATGAAATAAATTTTATTTGTCTTGTTTTTGTTGGGATGGTGTTATGAGTGATTACGATTTTACAACTTTGTGTCATCAGATGTAGCACTCACCTTCATTTTATTATGGATGTTGGCTTGTGATTATTTCTTGTCATATCGTACCCAGGGCTCCAAGTTCCCTTTGCAAAAAAGTCACCTTTTGGCAACTTTTAGCTGTAAAATGATCACCATAGAAAAAATTTGGTTGCCAAATAAAAAAAGTCATTGGAGGACACTTCATGCTGCATTACTGGTAGTCATATGGTTGTTAATTCAACCAAACATTGATGGATTTTTAAAATTTTTTTTTTTCAAATCTGTTGGCAACTTTCACCAAAATTTCAGTGACCAAATCTATTTTTCACATGCCATGGTAACCAAAACAATCACAACTTGGAGCATTGCTGCAAGTATCTTGATCAACCTTGAACTAAACCTATGGGGATCAATTTGTCCTTATGATTCATTTATAATCAGTCATTTACGACTATCAACTGAAGTTGGGATGAGTAATGTTCGGTATTTAGCAAAATTTTGATCACCAAGGTTGGTGATTGACTCCACTGATTTCACAGACACTTGGTGATGGTCTAACCTTGTTATTTATGTTTTTTCATGTAAGAGCCCACAGTTAAAGGAGCTGTCCCAGGTATGTCGCAACGTGTACTAGATGTCACGTTACAGCTTCTTCAAAATGGGAGAATGGTAGAAACAGTGTACCATGTTCTTACGAAAGCAGAAATCACAGTTGACACAACTATTGAAGAGGAGCAGTTGCCAGAAAGAATCCCCTCAGCTCTGCTTTTCCGTAAAGTGCGTCAGAGGGTTTATGGAATCCTTTTTGACTTGGCCTCCAAGAAGAAGGATGGTGGAGTTGATATGAGCTCCTTAGCAGTCAAGGAATGGTGTGTCTATGGTTACAGGAGGTTAGATGATCCTGATATCGTGGAGCCACTAGCACTTGACTGGGATGTGCCACCAGTTGAAAGACTCTGGTTCAGCAAGGGAGCAGCTGCAGACAACAACAGGCTCAAGGCTTTCTTGTCATGTTTGATGAGTGACACGCCTAGTATGACCCAGACTGTAATTGTACCCAAGAGATTAGTGATCCTGTGCTGTGTTTTAAGGTAATTTCACGTGCCTTTTGATCATTTTAAAGTACTTTAATCCCTTAGAGTGATAAGCAGCTAATATCTTCCGACATTCCATCCCCCTGACTTAAACGTTAAGGTCAGGAGAATAAAGAAAATGATCAGGAACTCAAGGTGTTCTTGGTTGTTAAAAAAATTATCTATGTCATTACCATAGGAAATTAACACTTGATCGATTCTAGATTACGCGCCACTATTTATCTTCGCCGGCAAGAACCGTTACGGACATACAAACGTGTGATATCGACAAAGGTCAATTTGTCATAACATATAAATGAGATTGAGTGTAATCTTCTGGTGCAAAATGTTATGCCTCGTTAGTCCGCAAAAAGTGAAAAATCGACTTCGAGTTATCGAGGGTAAAATTACAAAGAAAAGTACCAAAAGGGAAGAAAAAATCGCTTCGAGTTAGCGGGATTTCGAGCTAGCGGGCTTTCGAGTCAACGGAATTTCGAGTCAGCGGGGTTTTGAGTCAGCGGGATTTCGAGTCAGCGGGATTTCGAGTCAGCGGGCTTTCGAGTCAGCGGAATTTCGAGTTAGCGGGGTTTTGAGTTAGCGGGATATCGAGTTAGCGGGATTTCGAGTTAGCGGGGTTTCGAGTCAGCGGGCTTTCGATTTAGCGGAATTTCGAGCCAGCGGGGTTTCGAGTCAGCGAGGGTTAGAGTTAGCGGGCTTTCGAGTTAGCGGGCTTTCGAGTTAGCGGGCTTTCGAGTCGGCGGGATTTCGAATTAGCGGAATTTCGAGCTAGCGGAATTTCGAGCTAGCGGGGTTTCGAGTGAGCGAGGTTTCGAGTTAGCGGGGTTTCGAGTCAGCGGGATTTCGAGTTAGCGGGGTTTTGAGTTATATGGGTTAAAATTACGGTAAATATATGAAGCAAATCCAAGGGAAATCAGTTTTGCTTCGAGTTAGTGGGGAATTCGAGTTACCGAGGGGTTCAACTGCATTTTTCTTCAAGTGATATTCTATACTGATGTTTACGTGTGTCCTCTTTTCGTGTACCAGGTATCTCATGTCACATGGCCGTTTGGTGTTGTCAGCACGGGAGCTTGATGCTTTCCTCGCCCAATCTCTGTCTCCTCATTTAACAACAGAGTGCAATGCTTCGAACTTAAGAGAAATCAAGCTCCAGCGCGTAGATGCACGTGCAGTGCAGCTTGCCTCCATTTTTATGCGCGGTGTTCAAGCTGCCATTTTCGCCAATGATGCTTGTGCTGTGCCTATCCCATGGGAACTTGTTTGTCCATGGAATTACTTTGATGGAAAACTCTTCCACAGCAAATATCTAATGGTGACAGAAAATGCCTCGCTTCTTGAGCTGTGTGATGGAAAGGTAAAACAAAATGGCAACTATTTTAGCTTAAGATAGAAATGGTTTGGTTTTGATGTTGAATAGTCTAATCCAGATTTTCTCTCCAACTGAAGTTATTGAAACAAAATTGTGCGTATCTTTTAAATGGAGATATTTATGTTTCCTTCTCTTTAGTATTGCGAAAGTTTATGCATACGTGGGAGATGCATTGGCCATATGTCTTCTCAAAGATGGCGCCTCAAAAAGAAGTCCGTATTAAGGACATTTCGTTCCCAGTCGTTCGAAACGCTTTGAATGCAGGGCTTTTAAGCTTTCAGTGTTTAATGTGGTGGACACACGAAACGGCTGTAATCCTCGATGAACAAGTGATCAAAACAACGTTTCGTTTTCTTTTATTTCACTCGAGGTTGTGTCACTAATACTCTGCTTAGTTGGGCTTACATTTAGGTCTTTTCAATTGCACGATATCGTTGCATATTGATCGACTTAAGGTGGATATTCTCAGAAGTGCTCGTTTTGCTTTACAGAGCGATTTCCGGTCACAATTGAAGCCGGCGATCGCCGTTTTTTCATCCGGCCACTTGTCTCTGGACCTAACTTGCTTAGCTCAGAAATCCCAGAAAAAAAAAATTGTCTGGAACAAATGAACCATCGTTATTTTCTTTTCAGAGTGGACGAGTAGAAAAGCTTCAGAGAATGAGATGGTGCATCACGGAAGGTTTACCTCAAGACTTTAGTCTCAACCCTGGTCTGCCATCTGCTGGATTGTTACCACATTTTCCAGGTCATCGCGGTGATGGCTTGCTCCCCACACCAGTGCCTTTTGCTTTTGGCCCCGTACCGCCTGCACTTCAAAGTGTCCCGGTGCCAAACTTCTTTCCAGCTGGAGCCAATATCCCACATCACATGCAAGCGATGGGCACAAACTTGAGGCGTGGACGTGGCCCTAACAGTAGGCAGCCCGTATCTGGATTGGGAGGCCAGCTAGAAGTGGCCGGTGTTCCTATTGCTCGCTGGTCAGGTAACAAAGCAGGGCGTGGCTACAATGACAAGGATCGGATCGTGGTTGGAGGTCCATCCAGTGTGGAGATGGGCAAACTTGGCAGACGTGGGCGTGGCAGTCTTTGGAGTGCCCGTGGTAAACGCGGCGGAGGTGCTGGTACCCGAAATGTGACTTGGGCGGCGGAAGTTGATAAAGAATACGACAGAAGCATTGGATATGTGGAACAACCAACAAAACCGAAGAAGGCGACAAATATTAGTCAGGTTCGAGAGGGAGGGGATGGTGGAAACGACATTCCCATCATGAATCGTGGACGTGGTGACGGTGGAAATGACTTAGAGGCGCTCAGTGCGGATGGATTAGCGACAGGACTTCCCATGCACGGAGCATTGCATCCACATAATCTTCCTGGACAGATACCTGGCATGCCTCAGTCCCCACAGATGCAGTTTAACGGGCAACCATACAGTTCACACTCACCAGAGATGACAGGTCTACCAGTAGGACCAGGTCTCGACAAAGCACCAGGTGGTCAGGTTCCCCCAATTATCCTGGCCAAACCTGGCGACATCCCTGCAAGCTTAGGGAGGGGAAGAGGAGTGAGCGCAGGAATGGCTGGAGAAATGCCTCCATTTAATGCACAATCAGAAATTGTTGAATCTGGTGGAAAAGGAAGAGGTTGGTGGTGGGACAAGCAGCAACAACAACAGCAGCAGCCGCAGCAGCAGCAGCCACCCCCTTGAATTAACAATCATCACACAGTTCGCCAATCTCATATCATGCTCGACTGAGACAAAACCCTCTTTAGTGACGATGTTTTCCTGCCAGTCTACTGCCTGTATTGGTTGTAAGAAGAAAGGCTTTGAAGTTATGATAACTCGTATCTCTCTAATGCTGCATTTATTCTAAGGTGAAATCAGGGGTTTTTACAGGTGCAGGTTACTGGGGGTTTACTTCCACCTCTTCGACCTCCTACCGCTGTCTGTTTAGCCTGGAAGAAGGCTCTCGTGTTTGGGTTTCGCCTTAACCCTTTAACTCCCATGAGTGACTAAGACAAAATTTCTCCGTACAATATCAATACAATTTCAACCAGATAAGTAGTGAGAGTAAAGAAAATTATCGATTTGGGGATAATTAGTTGGTCCAATACTTAATTCTATGATCTAACATTGTATGGTTGGCGGTATGGAGAATTACAAATTTGATCTGGGAGTTAAGAGGTTAAGGCCCCCTTTACAGGGCACAGCTGCCCATCACACCATTGGCAGGTGGAGAAAAGCATTGAAACCCCTTTAAAATACGAATGGGATGAAAATCCCATGAAATATGCAATACTTATTAACAGCAGGCATTTTCTCATCGCTCCACGCTTTGTTTACGTTTTTTCCAAGTTGAATTTTTACACAGTTTTCCTTTCCATGATCAGAGAAGAGAATATTAAACATTTAATTGATATTCTGTAGATTTATCTTGTCATCGGTAAGCATTTCAATGTTTATAATTATTTTGGTCTGACAATCTTTTTCGCATCAAGAATGATGGAAAACGGTAAGTGGTTGGTGCGGAAAAGAACGACAATCGGCCAGCCGACCCTCATGTCAAACGTAGGCAAGTTTTGAAACAATTTGTTGTGGTTCTTATGGTTTCCCTTTAATGAGAATTTGTAGATGAAATAGAAATTTTTCCTTCTAAGTAGGTTTAAAAAGCACGTTTCATTTTTGCGACAAATGAAAAAGATGCCTCTTAGTTTGTTAAATGCAACTAAAACTGGTTAGAATGTGGAAACCAGGGAAGGGGTGGGCGGGTCGGTTTGTCAAGGGAATTGCAGAAACTGCATAAAAAGAGAAAGAAAAGCCGCAAGTTTATATTCAATTGTTAAAGAAATTTATGTGCTACCAACTTCGCAAGGGTTTTGATGTTAACTTAACAACTGGATTAAAATTAAATTTTTTTACCAAGTTTCCTCATTGAATAGTATTGAAAATACATGCAGAATTTCCCATGCCTTGCAGTCCTATTCCAATGCTTTTTTCCGGTTCTCCGGACAGCCACTTTCTTTTTTATCTACTTTTTTCGTTGTTCCCTTTACCATCTGGTCGTCATGCATCGGGAAATCAAGAGTCGTGACAGTTTCCAAGTCTTAGAGTGTCTCAAGACAATTCCCTCCAGTCCTAACTCAGCCCGGACCCCCTCGCCGACTTTTCTTAACGAGCGAAAGTGTCACTCGGAAATTTGATCTTCCAGTTGCCAACGTATTTCTGAACATTGCTTGGTGTGTGATCTCATCTCACATATTGGCCATGCAAGGGAAAAAACCTTCCCCATTATTAAAAACTAGCTGAAAACCCGGAACATGTAAACCACGGTGGGATTTTGTCGAGTTATGATTGGTGATTCTGAAGCAGATACAATTTGGACCCATTCTCTCTCTTCTTTTTTCATGGTGACAGATTTTTAATCAACACGCGGTTTTTAGTGTTAATCTTCGTGTGAAAGACTCGTCGCAAGATATCAGCCCGGTCTTAGGGTTAAATTTCTCTTTACAGTGCCATCGAAACTTTAGGAGTGTCTACCAGGGTGATTCCCTTTCCTTATTCGAAAAAATTAATATTTGTAATGAAAAATCAGCCTGGTATTCCCTGAAATGCGATTTATTGCGGCACCTCCGTAGGCAGAAAAGCGAAAAAAAAAACAAACAAACAAGAAAACGTTAGAATAAAAAGACTAATGAAGAAAATGAGATCGAGATTTTAACAGATTTGAAATTCAAGCAATAAAGATGTCAGGGAGATAAACAGGATGGAAAGGTGTTTGAGGCATCATATTTCCGTATTATTTTATCTTGACACATTACATTGGGCCTGTTAACTTGTAAGGGCTTTCAGAGAAGCCGGCCCCTGATGACTATGGAAAAGGTTTGCCTGCACTCTTAGCCATGCATATAGGACCACGCAGCATGTTACTACCAAGAATTGACCCCCAACGTCCCTGTTACCTTTAAATAAAAACAATTCATGTGATCAATCCTTTGTTAATTTTCTTTTTTGAGCTATCGCTGGATTTCTTTTTAATATGCAAAATTTGCCGCTGCGATCTGTCTTCACCAACATGTCACCTCGGCCGGATACGATGTTCATACATAGAGAATTATTTACCTAATAAGTTGCATGATAAACGAACGCAAATTTTTGGACAACTTCAAAGGGTAAGATTGTAATACAAACAAAACTTTTATGCATGTTCTTTAGAGGTTATATCTAACACCGCTAACATTACAGGTATTAAAAACAATTCCATTCGCTTTTAATCTTTCTACTGACAAGTTTGCTCTTTCGTCTTGGTTACGCCAGTATTGCTATCACAGTACTCTGTATTCAAATGACGTACATAACAACTAATCTCTCAAGTTGTAAATGACTTCCGGAAGTTAAATGTCATTTTTAACAACATAAATCCGCGAGATTTCATCTCCGTCTGTGGCTATCAAAAACTGCCGCACCTCTGATTAACAATCAAAGGTTTCGGCAGACTACCATATGCCACTTCATGTGCTTTTTTATTATTATTATTACAGTACTTGAGATAGCTCGCGATTCTACATAAATTTTTCGCTAACATCTTTTTTCGATGCGAGTTTCTGAAAAATGAAAAAAATGTATTGATTCATAACGTTTCAAAGTTCATCCTTTCTGATTCTGTCGATTTTCAGTGGTGCGTTCATCTCTTTTCAAACATTCTTCGTAGCATCTTTTCTATAACCAACCTAAATCGCCAACTTCTCCAGTAATAGACATATGGGTTTAAAGAGCTATTACAAAACGCCATGGTGTTGACCCAAGGAAAGGCGCGTTTGGCGTGCTTGAGAACAGCAGGCGATGCGCCTACGCTGAAGAAAAACGGAAGAACGATAAGCGGTGTAATACACACGTAAAAAGCGCCAACGACCACGGCTATCATGTAGAGAATCTTTCGCTCTTTTGCGAAGCTTTTTTGAGAATTTGAAAGTTTTTGCGCTGGTATTTGTTTCCTAATTCGTTGCCCTTGAAGTCGCACAATGTAAAATATTCCGGCGTATAGAACAGGCATGATTAGCAAGATAGCAATTACAAAGTACTGTGCTATGTGACGTGCTTTTCTCAAAATCGAGGCCGGTGCACCAAAGCTTATGGCAACGAGCCATGTAAAAACAATTGACTTCCAGATAGTGTGATCTGTGATGAAGAACCTATGTCGGTGAAGGAAGAACAGCGAGAGAAAACGCTCGATTGAAATCGAAAATAAATGGCTGACGGAGACCAACGTTGAAATCCAGGTCACTGCTGTTCTAATCATGTTTAGCTGGGTGGGTAACAGGCCATAGAGGAACAAAACATACATCGGCTGAGCAAACACGCAAACCAATAGATCTGCCACGGCTAAACTGGCGATGAACAGCTCTGCTTTCGGCCTTCCTAGAAAGCGAAATTTCTTCACTACAAACAAACCAAAAGATTGCCCACGGTACCAATAATGCTTGCCACCGCGTTAACACCTGCAAGACCTTTCACTTCTGAGGTATCGAGGCCCAACGGTGGCCGGTTTTCCAGGCGATTCGAGGAAACAGAACTGGAGTTACTAAAAACTGTGCAGCCTGTGCTATTAAAAGACATTTCTGTGGCTTAGATTTGCTTGGAACTTGTTTCAAATTTTTCATATACGCAGTTCTAATCCTCTCGCTCTCTTCGAGATCTGAGCTTATATCTGAAAAATGTCTTTTATAATGTCGATTTCCTTAGTCGGCTTGGAACGTTATCTTACTCAACAGACGCTTTTGATGTCATCAAACTCTAAATGGCTGTTTTGAAAAATAGATTTATTGTTTGCTTTATTCGTGAAAATCAAGCTATCTTTTTTAACCCTCAAAAGACAGCAGTTCATATCATGAAGTAATCGACATCCGCCTCGTGCGATTTGCGCAGCCAATGAAATTGCTTGACTGAGTTTCCTTTGTTATTCAAATGCGGGAGAGAAATATCAAGTTTTTATAACTTTGAAGTTAAAAGGTTCTATCACATCCGAGTTTTATCGACGTTGTTGTCAAAACATTTTTTTTTTCGCGTTGAACTGTTATTGCAAATCGCTCCAGTTGTCAAGTACTCCTGTACTATCGAAAGTCTAATTTAGTTCCGAGGGCACCAAGTCTCCTAACTTAGATAGGAAGATAATCTCATTAAACTGTCATTTAACTTCAATATGCAAAACTAAATTGCGTTGGGAAATTTGGTTTCAACAGAGAAAAAGTCTCACGTATCTTCAATATTTTTAAATTTTTTTTTCTCAATAAATTCTGCTTAATAAGGAATGATGACAAAAGAGGAAATTTAAATTAGTATTTTCACGTTACTTTGATAGATTTCTACGTTCAACTGTCGCCGATATTTTATTATTATTTTAACGATGGAATTGGTCTTACATCAAGTATCAATTACGTAAAAAAAAACCAAAGCAAAACAAAAAAAAAAAAAAAACCACGCACACACACAAGACCCTTACAAAAAGTACATTGAAATAACTCTCCTTGTTGGTGATCCTTAATCGAGAGATATGATGTCAGTTATTGCCCTATGGTAAAATTTATATTTTTTTATTAAGTATGTTTTCAATTTATTTTGAAACACGATACGTGAGGCAAGCAAAATGGCTGATGCCACTAAAATACCTACTGTCGGTTTCCAAAACACATTTAAATCCATCTGTAAAAGAAGAAGGTATCCAAATTAAAAGCCTCGTAGGAAATGTATAACAAAACATCAATTGCAAAACTGTTTTTAATCAAAACTTGATAAGGAAACCAATATTCTCCTTCACTCTACGTGACCTAAGATATTGCTCTGAGCGTAATTTTTTCCAGTTTTGAACAGATTAATAATATCTTAGGATGAAACTGGAGCGATTTATAATTATATCTGAAGGATGTGGCTCTCGAACAAAAGTACTGTTAGAAAGTAAAACAGTTTGACCACTGAAAACAAAAGATTATCAGCGATGTTAAACGCGGAAACATGTGGGCATCATATCGTTTAAAGAATCTGCTAATTTTTTCATAATATAGCCGCTGATCAGGAAACACGAAGTGAAAAAATAGCCATAAATCAAAGAAAATACGATATAAAATAAAAAGAATCAATGGACTTGGACTCAAAACAAGTTTAATTTTATGATACAAGAATAATCGACTAACTTTGTTCTGACGAAGAGCTAACGCACGAAACGTCAGCTTTAGAACTGTGAGTCTCCACGGTGGCCAATTGACATTATAAAAACTCGCAAATTATCTTGGACTACCTCTTACCGACGCAGCACCACAGTTTCTTTATTACATTGCAAACAGGTAATGAGAATTAACGTGGATCTGAGGATATCATCCTAATATAAAAACAAATTCTTTTATTTTTGTGGCAAAGTTTTTAAAAGGGAGGAGCACAAAATACATCTTGGTGTTCAAGGGTGGATGGGATGGAATTAGGAGCAGTACAGAAGAAACACATATTGTTCAGAGAGGAACATGCAGCTGCCACAGGCCTACCACGTTACGAGAAAATAACTTATTTTACCTCAAGAACTGAAGTTTCAACTCAGCACCTCTTTTCAATCACTCAGTCACTAGCAAAATTAATCCTAGCCGGCTCAATTCAACTATCAAGAGCTCCTATTTAGTTAGTGATCATATCTTTTATTCTCGTAATCTTAATGCTTGATTCAGGGGCGATATTGTAAGGAGAAATTTGATGCTGGTCACTCTTACGGGTCAAAGGGTTAACAGGCATTCCCTAGGATGGACATATACGTACTTTGTAAGGAGTCGGTTGGAGAGGGTGATTGGGTGGGGTGGGGAAGTCTTGTACCCAGACCTTCCACGGCCAAGCAGTTACAGTCAAACGGTAGGATCTGGGTTCGAGGTTACTGTAGGGTAAGGAAACCTTGGGCGGGATCCAGCTGGGGGAAAAATGACGAAAGTATCAGATTCTCAGTTATGGCTCAAACATTTATTGAAAGCTTTTTTCTCTTCACATTATTTGCAGAGACAATTTAGATCATTTTTCTGTTTCCTTCTTACTGATCCGAGGGAGTAGTTTTATCAAGTCGGCAATTCAAAGAAAGACAGTTGTGCGCAAGGCAAAAAGCGGCTACATAGTTCATTGTCCAGTTCCCCCTTGACCCATTATTTTGAAAACGTATCTTTACATGTGCACGGTAACTTCCTTCGCCGATGCACCTTCACGACGGTGGCGAGTGCGCACAACGAGGGAAAGGAGTTTGATCAAAATATTAAACGAAAGTGGGCGTAGCCAGTGATGCACAAATTCGGGCCCACTCCCCAGATCGGTGGTTGTTGTTGTAGCTGCCGCCACGTCCCATGATGAATCTAACCTCTGACCTCCGTAATGGCCTTGCTCGTCATAGGAGGCTCAGTTCTAGAGCATCAGGGCGCGGAATCCGAAGATAGGGACTTAGAATGTTTTCTTTGTCCCAAACTTGTGACAAGTCGAAAAAAATATTTCTCTATTTCTTAGCCGAGCTAAAAATTTACCATCCTTCTTATTCAATTTGCATTGAAAATGATTATTTAAAAAAAGGGGAATGAGAGATGATGATCATGGCGCTCCAGAACACTCCTAGTTTTGTCCCTGTTGATAACTTAAGACATTTATCCACAGCTATCTTGTTCCATCTCACCAATGCTAAGACAGCAGCAGCCATTGTAATCTAGCCATGCAGTTTCATGAGTGACATCTTAACATTGTAAACAACGTCAGAAACGGGGTTAAAGAAGTACTTGCCTGTAACAATCTATATTGGGCTTAACGCTTCCTAAAAGTTTCAAACAAGTCCAAGAGTTTTACCAAGCAACATCTCAGTACAGCTGTAAATCTCCTTTCCTGGAAACTTATATGGCAATCAATTTGAACCCCCCCTCCCTCCCTCCCCCCCACAGCCCCCGCCACCCCAGACTTTGCCTTTAAACTTGACCATATCAAAAGATTAAACGTGTGTTTTCTCCTGGAAAGATTTGTGACACTTCTAGTTCAAATTTTCAACCCCACTCACACAAGGTTCAAATTACCCACTCCCTAGGAAGGCCATTTGTCAAAATTCTAAAGTCCAAGGTATGAAGCGCAACCCCCACAGGTTGCTGGGGGGGATGTTTTGGTGCATTGGAAGGACATGGACACATCCTGATTTATCCCCAGCTGTATGGGTTACCTGGCTGTGTACCTTGTTCAGGTTCCATGATTTAAGGGTGCCTTAACTTTGGGTTTCCTATCTTTAGGACCTTTCCCATTGATCTCTTGTAATTCAGGACCTAGCATGGGTTCCCTGATTTGAAGTAAAATGCTTGTGTTACCGCCTGCAAATCTTTTTTGAGTATGAAATTTTATTTAATATATCAATGTTGACAAAAGTACAATTAGGATATGGTGGTTTATCTAAATTATAATATAAACACGAAATTTCAACTTGGTGAAAATCAGAATACAAACTTACTTTTCAGAACAAGTCATCGTTCATTAAGTGGACTAAAGGAAACAAGCAAACATACAGTTGAAAAAAAAAAAACTATGAGAAGTTTTTGTGCAGTTCTATGATGTATGATATAACTATTGATGATATGTTAAAGATGGCTGAGGGATAACAATACACTTTGAGATGAAAGTGAGTCACTGTGATTCAACTTGTTGGCCTTCGTCTTCTCCCGTGGCTGCTGCACTTAAGCGCTTTTCTTTCTGCCTTCTGTTGCAGAACCACACTCGCACAACTTCCTTATCGATTCCAAGGTTTTCTGCGAGCCCTTCGACTTCTTGTGAAGATGGTTTGGGATTGGAAGAAAAGTGTTTTTCCAGCACACTTTTGACAGTGACATCAATGGATGTTCTCTTCTTTCGCTTTCTTCCCTGAGTTTCCAGAGGATTGCAATTGCTTCCAGAACTTCTGTCATTATCAGCCTCTTCCAACCACCTCATCAGCAACGGCTTGAGTTTACACATGTTCTTAAAACTCAATTGCAGAGCCTCAAAGCGACAGATGTGAGTCTGGCTAAACATGCTGCCATACATTTTCCCCAAAGCAAGGCCAACATCAGCTTGAGTGAAATGCAGCTTGATTCGTCGCTGTTTAAATTCCCTTGCAAACTCTTCTAAATCAACTGATGTTGGAGCATCTTCATCTTGCAAACTAAACTCTGTGTTATCCACTGATCTTTCTGAAATAAGAGTTGAAAGTTGCAATAAATTTACTGTCTCATAGATCTAACACTCCAATCTTTGGGCTCAGAGAACAAAAACTTAGTTTCTAACATTTTATATCATATTGCCTTAATAACTACAAACTTGGCTTCTCTAATTTATCAAAAATAACAAACTTCCGGCCATCTGATGTTTTGTAAATCTTAGTTAAACCTCAATTAGCGTTTTGGCTGTCTGCCAGTCACTTCGCCAAGGTGGTAATTGTAATGAAATTTTTTTTTATGTGTGCATGGAAAGATTAATAAGTTTAAATAATGCTACTATTTCCTTAATGTTAATGTTTTGCCATCAAGCGATGTCGACTGTAAGTGTTGATTGACTGAAGCAGTAGATAATAGATCTGGAAACATTCTGTGAGCTCTTTAACCCATCGCAGCTATATTCATAATATTTCCGCCACCCCATACCACACTGACTATTTTTAAAACTAATCGAACGATTTCTGTGTTCCTTTTGAGGCAACAGACAACCGACATTTCATTGAAGAAACTAGAATTACAACGCAGAAACGAAAGCCCTCTTAAAGTAACATGTTTCAAGGGTTTTAAAGGCAAAAAGCGTGGTCTACGATTTGCGTGATTCTATAAAAAATAAGTTTTACTTCAGAAAATCGTTTGTCGTCTGCTTTGAATTTACAGACAAATATTTCAAGCATCGCATGGTGCGGAAATCAATGACATTCGATTCCCTTAAGAAAAAGATAAACAATGTAATTGGCGCCATTTTCGATCCGTTCTCAAAATGGCGGACTGCGAAACGAAAAGACTGCTTATCGAGTTGTGTATTTAATGAAGTTGACTATACCTTGCCAAAATCTAAATATCAAATTCGTTTGCTAAAGAGAAACCTAATTACCATTGTAATTGCTGTTTCCTTCCTTCAATTCTGCTTGGATTTCATGAAGATTTCCTCTAAGATTTTGAACTTCCATTTGGTTAAGACCTATCTCCGCTAGCTTGTCGTCTCCTAAGTCAAGAAAATCCTTCACTCTCACGACTCCACAGCGGATAAAAGCTTCTCTATGTTTTTTTAAGTTAGTTCGGTCCAAAAGATACTCTACGTCTTTCTCCAAAGTGTCATTTGCATCGGTGGCGACGCTTGCGTTCTCTGATTCCACCATGCTGTCCGATTGTCAACGGCGAAGAACAGAGTGAGTGTTACGTGACACATTAGATAAGATAAGAACATCGGGATAGCTAAACTCAGATTACAGTAGCGAAGATTCCTCTGCTATCGCCGCACTGCTCTCGAACTAAAAATTGCAAAATTTTCTTCTGATCAGGCCATTGCTTTTTTTCTGAGCAATATTTAATCTTTTTTTTTCCTGAGTGGCAATTACCGAGATGTCAGACAAAAAAAAGTTAGCGTAATGACTGTCTGTGGCAGTCTTTTTTTTGCACGTGGTCTGATTCGAAACCATTCTTGGTTGTCACCAGTTGGTGTCACCAGGGTGTCGACGGTACGTTTGAGCTTCCTGAGCAGAAATGACTTTTGACTGTGCTAACTAGTAGTTATTTTACTCCAACAAAAATAATATTTTCGTCCCTTTCGTTTACTTATATGTTGAAATTCCGTCCTAAGCTGTCTCTCTTTCGTTTATGTATGGAACTGAAATTAAAAAGATACCTTGATCTTGATTAAATATACTTATCATCAAAAGGAAGAACGGTCATCCAGTTTAAAATTTCTCGCACATAACATTCTTGATTTTCCGTACAGATATATTTGAGATCCTCTTCTATTCACACGGTGACATTCTGTAGTGTTATTAAAATATTTATTTATTTATTTATTTATTTAAACATATTAAATCATGTTTAAAGTGAAAGCTAAATAGAGTAGGTGTAAAAACGAACAAAGAAGGGAAACAATATTTGAAATACGCTGGTACTTCTGTTAAAACTTAGTAACAGACAAAAATGCACCACAGATGTGCAATTTAAACACCAGCAATTATGCTAAAGATGTCATATCATCAAGATCATGCGGTGCTTCCTCCTCAAATTGTTCACCACTACATGGTTTTCCGTGTTCTTTGGTTTCTTTCAAAGTTAACCTTTTTTCTTTCTGTCGTCTGTTGCAGAACCACACTCGAATAACCTCTTTATCGATGCCGAGATTTGTGGCCAGAATGCCTATTTCACTAGCAGATGGTTTTGGGTTTGTGCAAAACTCGTTCTCCAAGACACTTTTAACGGAAACCTCAATCGCTGTTCTCTTCTTTCGTTTTCGCTTAGCTTCCAACTTCTCGCTCTCGCTTCCAAAAGGCCTGTCAGTATCTGCTTCTTCGAGCCACCTCATCAACAGAGGCTTAAGCTTACACATGTTTTTAAAACTCAGCTGTAAGGCCTCGAAACGGCAGATTGTAGTCTGGCTAAACACGTTTCCGTAAAGATATCCAAGCGCTAAGCCCACCTCAGTCTGCGAGAAACGAAGTTTGATTCTTCGTTGTTTAAATTCCTTAGCGAACTGTTCAAGGTCTCCCGATGTTGGAGTGCCGTCTTGGGTGAACATTATTACAGCCACTTCCACACACCTTAGTTACAATCAATGTAATCCCAATTATGAAAGGAATAAATCAATTATCGAATAGTTTGTTCTATGCTTAAGCGAATCGCAAAAGTATCTGTCAGCGTTATCTCCCATAATAAATTATGCGCAAGATGCATACTATGGTTTCCATGGTAATTTGCGCGTAATAAAATATGGCGATTGAAGCCTGAAGTTCGTTTTCTTCTTTGATTACAGCGAAGATCTCCACATATGTAAAGAAAAGTTCCAACCATGTCACACAGGTAGAGTCCTTAGATAATTTTGTGTAAAGTTTGGGCCACATTCAGGAGTTATCTGTGGATTTTGTATCACAAACAAACTTGTAAGGTCGCAAATTGCAAAAAACGTTTGTTACGAGTTTTACAGGAGTTGTTTATAGCTAGATCCATGCAGAAGTTCTCAAAACAAAGTTTACGATCCATCAAAAATACGAAATAGGTCATAGTAAAGTGGATGAAAGCTGTCTGTATTGTTTTTTACTTTTTTGTGAAGAGTTACTCTCGCAAATTGGCGGACAACTTCTTGATCTGAGAGTTGCAACTTGGGGAGAACACCAGAGTGTTTTTAATTAAGTGATTCCACAGAAAACCTCATTTATTTTCAATTTTTCTGGTCAGAATATTCATGTATGCACTAAGGTCAATTAAAATTAAAATTGCGTTTGATTCTTGTGCTCATTTTATTGATTTAGATGAAGCAATTAAATGATTGTCTCTATCTTTTTTGTTCTTGTTCAGTTATTATGGAAAACAGTGGGTTGAATCCCAGGGAGGGATTCTTGATCTGCTTGAGGTTGAACTTCCATCAGAACCGGCCAAACCAGAAAAGGTACCAAGATTTTCTTATTTATCAGATATATTTTTACTGTATCACAAGTCAAACTATTTTTTCAAGGTCAATTGTAGGTGTTGTGTACTTTAGTAAGTAACATTTTCAATAGTCTTATGCAAACCACAAGGGTGACGACAACAAAAACGTGGTAAAACAAAATGTTTAGAGAGCACATAAACACTGGGGTTGTAAAATGTTGTACATTTCTTATGGTGCATTGCAAAGCAAAACACAAGAAACTAGTATGGTTTACTCCTCCTGCTCTGAATGTCATCATTAATTTTTTCTTTTGGAATTCATTCAACAGGACCGTATTGCAGCATTTCAGATGTTTGCTGTGATGTATATCAAATATATTCAAATATTCAGAAGGATTGAAGAATGCTATGATCAGGTGATTTGCACTCACAAATGTATGCACACTATGCTGACCTACAATTGTGAAATTTATATTTGATTGACACTTTTTTAAATGAGGGAGAGAGAAGGGAGGGAAGGGGGGGAGGGAACTCTTCCTCAGCTTCAAGATATCAATGTGGTATAGATTTATAACGTGCTTTTGTATATTTTCTCCTATCAGGTGGTTCATCCCCAAAAGAGACGGGTGTTGCGTCATTTGCTTGATGGTATCATGGGAAGGTAACAGAAAGAGTTATTCAGTCTTGCAATACCTTACTAGACATTCACCATCTGGAGATATCAGGTTTAGTGTTATTTTATACCAGTATCCTTGGTATTTTTGTTTGTTTAAAAAGATCCTGGTAATATTTGTAGACAAACTTGTTTGAGGAAAAAAACAAGAAAAGGCAAACCACAGCACTTTATATGCTTTTAATCGTCTGACAGTTATTTTTCTTTTTCATTACAAGCAAAAAGTGGTAACTGCTCTTTGTGCAAATTCAGAATGATTGGAGAACTGAGTTCCCAGCCCCAGACTTTCGATAATAATTCTAATAATGATTTTCATTCAAATTTTTATTTTACTGCAGGATTCTTGAGTTAAAGAATGAAATGGTACTGCTTGAATTCTCAGAGTATCACTACTTTGATGATGTGCTGTCAGATCTGAAACTTACACCTGTAAGTATTGACTGCAGCTGATTACTACTGACAGTATCACAGTCTCAAAATGATTCAAGTTGTAAACCAGAACAAAGTATATCTTGGAATTTTAACGGTAAAGCTAAATTCTAAATTGAGCCAATGGCCATGCAGGCCTGACAAGCACTCAACCATTTTTGTGATCATAATGATAAATTGAAAATACTGTTGATATAAAAGTTAGTTTTGCACTCCCTGAGGTGAAGTCTGTACTCGAGCCAAGTAGCCCATCCAGCAAATATGACAGTTTCCATAAAATGAGGCAGCTAGGAGTATTACCACCCCCTTCCCTCTCAATGGGATGCTAACTCATTGCAAGGTCCCCCTCCCCCTAATATTTCATTAAGTTTCCTGACAATTTCCTGGTACCCATCTATAATCCGATGCAGTTGTTCGAAGGCCCAATAGCACTAACCCAAGGTTAATTTAAATCCAGTTTTCTTTATTTCTCTCTTCATGAGCCTGTTTCAGATAATTTTCTCTATTCTTTTTAGAGCATCCAATAATCAAATTATAGACAAAAAGAATCAAACTGAATTTTCTTTTAAAGCTTTCAGATCTGAAATAAAATTTCACACAAACCCTGGGTTATCTTAACCCAGCATTGAACAAACAGGTCCTGAGTGGAGAAAACAGAGAGAGAGTAAATTGTTTTGCATGAGAACATAATACATTGATGCAACTTGGTCTTGGACCCAGACCTCTATAGACCCAGATTCCAGTGCACTGACCATCAGGCCACTGCATCTTCTATTTGCAGTCCTTAAGACTCCCCATTATGAAAATTCCTACAATTTTTCCTTCTTTACTTTCAAGGATGATATAGAAATCCCCATTCCAAAATACTTCACATATGAGAATTCCAAAGTTCTGCAAGAAAGAGAAAAAATGCTGGGCAGCATCTTGGCAAAAATGGGTCCTCAGGAAACTACACCAGTAAGTTCAGTCTGTTTATTTTGATTTTTTTCATTTGTATGTTTTGAAATTTTCTCCAATAAATAGTAGAAAGTTTAACTCAAAATACCAGTAATCAATTGATAATTACATGCAAGTAAGTTAATGCAAGTAATTGAACCCATTAACTCTCATGGTCTGATTTTTAATTCTCTCCCCTGCATTACCTTGTAAATTAGTTATGAGAATTTGGTGTTAGATCAGTATTACTAACAACTTCTACTTGATCATTTTGAGTATTCTCATTACCTGTTTGGGGATAATATACAGATATTATAGGGAGAAGTTACTTGTTGATCACTTCTGGGAGTGAAAGGGTTACAGGCAAAATTTCAAACAAAATAAATTATGTTCTACGAAATCATATATTCATTAATAATGATATTTAAAATTCTCCCTAAATTGTATTTTTTCCTTTTTTTTCCACAGCAAAAGGAAGAAATACAGATGACTCTTGATGATGCCATCA
Organism: Pocillopora verrucosa; assembly: GCF_036669915.1. Classification (NCBI taxonomy): domain Eukaryota; kingdom Metazoa; phylum Cnidaria; class Anthozoa; order Scleractinia; family Pocilloporidae; genus Pocillopora; species Pocillopora verrucosa. Next base: position 20,547,937 of record NC_089322.1, on the reverse strand, counting down.
GGCTTATTCAGGTTTGTTATTAAACAGTTCTTTTGTTGTGTTAACTTTGTCTTTGCTTATAATAATTTTTGACTGAAATATAACATAATGCACCAATCACAGCAGACCACCACAACACATAATGCTGTGCTGGAACCAGTCAATCCCATCACCTGAAGAAGACTTGCAGTAAGCTGTTGAAATGTCATGATCTACATCTAGTGACTTTGTCGTGAGACAACAGATCAAATTTATATTATCAACATAAAAACACTTGTGTTGCTTTTATTTTACAAGAATAAACCTTCTTCCAGGTGCATGAGAGGGCTCGGCAAGGAAGACTGAGAGCAAAGTTCATGAGAGAAATCAGGTTAGACACAGTTTTTATTGGAAGTTCTGACCATTTCCTCATTCAGTGAAACATTCTCAAACAACCTTTTTAAATATTGTTATATTTTTGTTTCCTTAAAACAGAGCAAAATTAAATAAAACAAAAATTTGAGAAATAATCAGTGTACTATTAGTCTATACAATCATGTATCTGCACTGTGTAACATTGGTCACCACCAAATCCTCCTCTGTAAGATTGCTTTCCACTGGTCAAGGTTCAATTCCCAATCCTAGCATCACACTGCAAGCAGGTTGATAAAGTTTGTTGTTGTTTCTTGTCCTTACTCCCGAGGGTTTTTCACTGGCTTCTGCTGTTCTTAACCTTCCTCAAAAATCAACACTCCAAATTTTTATTTGACCTGGAAACACAAGATGAGAAAAGCCACCTCTCAGATGTCAGCTCATCTGATTAATAAAATTTAATTGTTGTGTTATATTCTGATTTAGACAACAAGAAGAGAGGGAACGTCAGGCACAACTGCGAGGAGCACCAACTATGGATCCTGACATTGCAGCTACAAAAATTCAAAAGGTTATTAACTGAAGAGTTGAAAGTTTATTGCATTTAATTTATTATTAATAGTTTAACCCTTTAACTCTCAAGATGTAGTTGTTAATTCTCCCCTATGGCTGCTACACATTTCCCTGTAAATTAGTTACAAGAGTTTGGTGTTCAAACAGGATGGCGAATTCTGCCTGATAGGTTTGAATATTCTCATCACCTGTTTTGCTGGAAAATGCAGGGAAATTATAGGGAGAAGTTACATGTTAATCGCTTTTGGGAGTTAAAGGGTCAACACAATTTAGTGAGAAGTTATCATTTGCTGTAAACTAATGATTATTCCTGACAGAACATTCAGCTGCTTGAATTTGCTCTTTACATCTTAACATCAGTGGGTTGGTTATTTACACGAGGTCTAACCTAAACCACGGTTTTATGCAAGCAGTGGGCCACAGGGTATCTCTATAATAGGGTTGATTTGAGAAATAAATGTCCATCCACTGTTAGCCTTCAGCCCTATAGACACTGTTTGCAAAAATAAATGTTCAGATAAAAGGTTCAGTGAAATTGCAGATAGTTTAGAACACGGTTTTGTTAAACAACAGCTAAGCTTTCTGTAAATAATCAGCCCAGTGTGTTTATTCTCTTTTCTGTTCTCCGTACCTTTCCAAGGGTGTTGATAATAAGAATTTGTTCAACAATCAAGAGTTTCTTTAGTTGATGATCATTTCCTTTATTCTCATGACCTCAATGTTTGATCCAGGGTTGATACTGTTAGGAGAAATAGGATGCTATTCACTCTAAGGGATCAAAGGGATATAACAGTCTGTTAGATCGTGGTGCTGTAATTGTGATTTTGAGATGATCCCACAATTACAACTATGGTCTGTTTTGTAAAACCTTAATGGCTTTCCTGTAGAAAGCTCTACTTAATAACATCTGTAACTTTCTTAATATCCAGGTTTGGAAAGGTTACTCACAAAGAAGAAAGACCAAAAAAATGAGAGAAGAAGAATTGATATTTGTAGGAATGGTAAGCACCAAAGTTTTGGCGCATCTTACTGCCAGGTCATGTCTTTGTAATGACTTAGTCTTCATGTAAATGATTAGAAAAATGAACAATACTTTAAATCTATTATGCGAACAATTTTTCATTGACTCAGTTAGTAGACTATTCAACCATGAAATTGGAACTTCTTCATCTTAAATGTCTTTACCTCAGACAAGTATTCTGACAGTTGTTTATAATTTGATCCTTTTTCAGGCTTCTCCTCCTGAGCCAAAGGATTGGAAAGACACACCCATGTATTCAGCTAAGAAGACAGAGGTAATTTAACAATAAAAACAAGTGACTGAACAATAAGATGTGGAGTACAACAACATAAATACTGTAAGCTCCAATTTGCTTAAATTTATTTTTAATTGATGGTTGGCCCTGGTTGAGCCGAAAGCATGGCAAATATGTTGTATAGTATCTACCAATCTTTCAAAACTTGCATATATAATAAACATTTAAAGTACATGGTGTTCTTTATAGGTTATGGAGATCAGAGAATTCTCTGGCTAAACATCACCTTATACTTAAATTTATTAAAAAACTAAGATTTGAGAGTGATGTGCATGTTATGCTTTGTACTTATCAACTAAGTGGGAGGGTTGGACAGGAAAATATTTGGTTTGAGGTCATGGTGTATGGACCTTGGACATCAAGGTCTGTGCATCATGATCAAGACACAAATTTATTCCTGTCCAGCCCAACAGGTCATATTGATGATAATACCTTATTTAACAAAACCTCTTAAAACTTCAAAACTTGTTTTAAAACTTCATGTTGATTATTTGTTTGCTATGTTCAGGATCACAGAAGAGTTGTTCAAGAAGAACACGAGAGGGAATATCAACAAGTAAGGTTGCATGATCACAAAATGACAAAGATTTAAATACATTGTCATGTTGATTTTATAACTTTCTAACCATTCTTTAAATAAAACTTAAATTTCTTGACTTTGACTCTTTGTCACTGTGGCTTCATAATTGAAGAAAGTGCCATGCACCCCACAGTACAGAGTGCAGCTTCATTTTGGTGATTTCTGTCAGTATTTAACCATCCATCTCTAAATGCGTGCACAACTTGATTGAGGAGAAATACAATTTGTGATAGCTATTTTCAAAAATGATTTCTTTCCTAGGCACTTGTTTCCATTAAGGAGAAGATTCGCGAGATTGAAGGACCAGATATGAAAGAAAACATGCAAGATCAGATTAGGCAATGGTTTATTGAATGCAGGTTGGTCTCCCAACAAACTTACCCTTTTAACTCCCATGAGTGACTAAGGCAGTCTCTCCTTCACTGGATAGTGTTACTCACTCTTTGAACAGATGTGCACTGGTTTGAACTTAGTATGGTAACCCTCTCTCAACTTACATTTACCTTAGCATTGTTAAAAGGGGCCAGGCTTAATGTCCAGAAATGCATGAGATAATGAAAATGGCAGATTTGACAAAATTTTATCACACCAAGTGAATGTTCATGGATTTGATGATTTTGTTGAATTTTATTCAAAATTTGTCAAAGCCAAATCAGTTTCATAGGATTGACGATTTTGACAAATTTTAGTCAAATTTTTCAAGGCAAAATCAGCTTGGCAGATTCAATGCTTTGACAAATTTTTGTCATTTTCATTTATTTACAGCATGCATTTCTGGACATATCTCTCCACCTAAAATTGTGAAAGCTTATCTTTTCTGTTTTGAGATCATTCTTGAAAAATACTTATTCTTGGGTGAGGATTCTGTTAACAGTCTGCATTGTGCTGTTTTTAGTACATTTTTGTGTGATATGATCTGAAGAGTGTAATGAATCATTGGATGAAAACTAGTGCAGTTTGTTTTGAATAGTTCATTTTATCTCATTGCTTGATTTTTTTTTTTTTCAGGGACAAGACAGGCAAGTTTCCTGATTACCCTGATGACGATGAAGGAGGATCTGCTGCCATATTCAAGGAGAAAGATCCTTTGGAGGTAATTGCCGCATCTGGTTTCCTTTAAGGAGTCAAGTGTAAGGAATGATGTTGTTAGTGGCTGTGTTTCATTTACCAGTGATATCACCCTTGGATCACAGAACAGGATGTTTTTGTAGACTTCAGGATGTGCCACAATCAAGGCCTTAGCTTCACTTTGCTAAATTATGTAACATTCTTTTTTTTCCAGATGGAGAAGGAGGAGGGACAGAAGGTAAAGACAGCGCACTTTATTTAAGTGCTTTTCCTGTAGTGTAGAATTTTGTGGCATGAACAGATAGTCTAGCAGAGGCTAGAAAACATGTGGAATTCCGAAAAGTAATTTTCCTTACCAGGAAAACCCAAGAAGGGTTTCTAACACTCTGTTTTTAGGAAATGCTTCACTTGTTAAATGTTAACCAGCAATTCAAGTTTCAGTGTCAGTAGGAGTTTGAGATAAGCATACTTCACTGTAATTATGAAACTACTATATTTTGCGTTTTTAAATTGCATTAGCTTCAGTTTGAATTTCAAAGAGGAAATATATATACTTGTATAGCAAAGTCTTGGCATGGCATGAGCTTTGACAATTTTATAAGTGACTGCAAATTACAGCAGCTGGAAACACCACAAGTACAAAATGCGTTAATTGCTCTTGAAAATGACATTTGAAAGCTTTTTACCTCAAAATAGAATTGTAATGTTTGTAAAAATGTATCTCACAGGATGAGGATGGGGGAAAGAAGAAAAAAGGAAAGAAGGGAAAGAAAGAGAAGAAAGAGAAAAAGGATAAAAAGGACAAAAAAGGAAAGAAAGGCAAAGGAAAAGGAAAGGGAGGAGATGAGGTGAGATAAACTGTCACAGTATTTTGAAAACTAATTTTAGTTATCAAATTTGTGTACTATGTAGTCATCGTAATTATAAATGTTTGGGAATAAACTATGTTTAGGAAACTTCCCTATCTTGTGGGAATATCTCAAATACTGACATTCAGTAAGCTCCATTGGATTAACCCTGTAACTCCCAAGATCTGATTGTTAATTCTCCCCTCTAGCTTCTACACATTTCCTTGTAAGTAAGTTATGAAAACTTGGTGTTAGATCAAGGTAACAACCTCTACCTCATAAGTTTGAGTATTCTCGTGACCTGTGTGCTGGATAATGTTTAGATATTATTGGGAGAAGTTACATGTTAATCACTTTTGGGTATTCAAAGGTTAACATGGCTTTTGCTTATTATTGTTTCAAAGGAAGAAGAAGAGGGTATAAAAATGCAGGTTTCAAACTTTGTTCCAACAGTGAATGAAGCAGCTGCTACTTACAAAGGTCAGTGCTACAATTTTGATTTTTTTTTAGGTGTTTGTGTAGGAGTATCATTCTTGCCATGATCATCCTCACTACAACATTTACAACAACCAATAATATTACTCATTAATATAGGAGACTCACTGGCCACTGTGTAACAGTTACATCTCCATAAACCGCATGCAACCTACAATTCCTCTATTGGCTTTAGTGAAGGGCTAACGCTTGAGACATCAGCTTTAAAAACTCTTTATGGTGGCAATAATTTTCCCTATCAAATTAAATTGCCTCGCATGACAGACTGGTAATTTTTTGGTTTAGATGTGTGGCAGTTCAGAGATGAGGCCACCAACTTTGAGCAGAAACATGATGCAGAGTTAATCAAGGAGGCTAAAAGGTAAAAGGAAATGAAATCCCTCCAGTTCAGGGTGGATTTCAATATTGAGTTTTGTAAAAACTTACCGGAAGTACACTATATGCTTGCCATTTTGCACTTTTTTAGCTTAGATAGGAGGGTTTTATAACTATTTTTTCAACTATTCATAGTACCACTGATCATGAAAACCATAAACGGTTGCTTCATTGGTGCTTTGAAAGTAGCATCACACATCTTCTTAACCCTTTAACTCCCACAGGTGATTAATGTGTAAATTCTCCCTAAAATATCCATATACTATCCAGCAAACAGGTAATGAGGATACGGTGACCTTAAGGTTAAAGTTGTCTTGATCTACCACCAAATTCTCATAACTAATTTACAAGGAAATGTGTAGTAGCTAGAGGAGAGAATTAACAATCAGATCTTGGGAGTTGAAGGTTAATTTATCAGTTCCAAACAAATCCAATGCAGGCATGTTGAGATTCATTTTTTTTTGCCAAATTGAAAAGCATCTGTGAAGTATGTTCACAGTCATTGCAAGTTAAGGTGGCTCTGAACCTACGCTGTACCTCATGGAAATGATAGTGATCTCAAATTGTTGTTTAATCATGTTGTCGAGATAGCCAAAGACTACAGCAGAAATCAATTGTTTTCTTTACCGACTTTTTTTAGGATTGAAGTTGATGAGGAAATCCGAAAGCAAGTTGATGAGCTTATGCGGCAAGAACTGAAAAACTTGAAAATGGTAAATACTTGAGAGAGACACTTCTTAACTTAAGGGCATGTTTATTGTTGTGAAAAGAAATAAACCTTAGCTAATTCTTTTTGAGAAGAAAAGAACGTCAAGATGTAAAAAGGAAAAATGCTTGTGATGGCAGTTCTGTTTGTTTGATATTTACAGGCTGTTGATAGAGATAAAGGGGGCAAGAAGGGAAAGAAAGGCAAGAAAAGTGGCAAGAAAAGTGGGAAAAAGGTGAGTAGTCACTGATTTATTTTTGGTTTTGGTTATGCGTCTGTGTTGATAATTATTTGAGCATTTTTCAACAAAAGCTGCTGATATATTGACGTTTTTTACTTCATATTTCTCCAGAAAAAAAAGAAGAGTGGAAAGAAAAGTGGAAAGAAAGGAAAGAAAAAGAAGAAAGAGAAAGATTTGACCGCTGACAGGTGTGTTTCTTTTTAAATCCTCATACGCTTTGTTGATTATTTTGTACTTTCTATATGCCCCTGATTGAAGTTTAGGTTTTTGGTCAAGGAAAGGTCAAAAGAAGTGGCTTTTGCCTCAATCAAGTCGCTGGTTTACCTTAAGGAGTTGTAATTCTTCAATCATTCAATATTTGCCACCCATGTATTTCCTTAAAGTCCCTCTCCTCCTCGTGACTCTCGACACGTCATTCCTCTATAACTCCACTGTCACACAATCTCTCTATCTGTGACTATTCCTTTGTAGAACTCTCCTCTGTGACTTTGAAGTCTTTATTCTGCTTATGTCACGCAATCCTTCGTGACTGCCTGTTGTGTCTCCTTTTTTTCCCCAACCTTTCCTCCATAACCCTCCCGACCCAGCTTTGATGACATATCTATCTTCCAAACCGTATTTACTTTGACATTTTTTAAAAGTTATCCTTTTATTTTATATGTATAAAGAACAATAGAGTCCCTTTATGAAGAATTGGTCCACGAAGGAATTTTAGTAAGACCTCCCAAGATTAATCTGAGGGACTTTGCTGGAGAATACAGGTGGGTATACTCTGGAAAAAACAGTGGTTGGACTTTGTCAAGCCATTTTACGCGCCGTCCGTTCGTTTTCGCTTATTTACGCATAATAGGCGCTTGGCAATGCAAGATAGGGTCCCGCTTAAATCACCCAAGAGTGTATTTCAAATGAGCGTCGTTAAACTAAAATTAAAGGAAACTCATCGGTCAAAGAACATAAGTGAATGTGAGAGCAAATACCTATTTCAGAGCGCAGTAGAGCAAAGCTGATCTTGAATAACTTTCGACACTGAAGTGAAAACAACTCCGCTAAAAATTAGTTACCATGCAAGCATGTCTAGGTATTGACGCACAATACCATTTATGAACTTGAATCAAGAGTGTCAAATTTCTCTTCTAGTTACCTTGGAACAACTCTCCGTCAGGCTAACATTGAGCCCATGCCTTCATTGTCTGATGTAAGACGAGTCATTACTGAGTTTGCCATACTTCCCTTAGGTAGGTGACTGAGTAACTCAACTTGAGTATTATTTAGGAACGTAGTGAGTAGTTTAAACATACAAACAAACACAATTTTGCCCATGAAGCGAATGGTTTTAAAATGAGCAGACGTGAATTAACTTCATCTCACTTTAGACTCTTATTGTACTGTATTTCAACAAAAATTTGTTTGTCTCTGTGACTTTCGAAGACTTTCTATGTAGCAGCTACTGATAATTTCTGTTCTAATTGCAAAATTCTTATCTTAAATTCGAGGCGAAAAAGGTCGGGAAGATATACACTGTAACAATTGATCTTTTTTTTTTTTTTTTAATTTGCAGGATCTCAAGCTGTGCATGAAAAGGCCCCTTTAGTTAAGTCAGTGCTGATTGCGGGCCCGCGTGGAGTTGGGAAGAAAATGTTGGTGCATTGTATCTGTACGGAGACTGGGGCCAATATGTTCGACTTAACCGCTGCGAATATCGCGGGAAAATACCCAGGAAAGGCTGGATTGGCCATGATGCTTCATATGGTGTTTAAGGTATCACATGCCATCCTTTCAAAAACACATGACGCTGTCATCAATCATGCTCTAAACTTCCTCATATTTTTTATTTATTTCGTTCGTTTTGAAGTTTTAAGATGCCTCTTTTTTTATGTCAGCTTTGTTGGAGATCGCAAAAAATCTTCGAATAGGCTTCAGAAAATGACTTAGTTTCCTCTGCTCTTTGGGGTCTGTCCCCTCCCTCCAAGAGAGGGACCGGGAGAGGGGAGGAGGGTTTTGGGCCCCCCCCCCCCCCTTCCAGGAGAGAGAAAAAGAGAGAAGAGAAGACACACGGGCTATTTACCGTACGGCAGCTGATATTCGAACCTACAGTAAGAGGGCGCCCCTCTCTTAACAATTTATTTCTTTCCGCTTTGTTCTGTATCAGGTTGCCCGGCAGCTTCAACCCTCAGTCGTGTACGTTGGAGATGCCGAGAGAACATTTGTTAAGAAGGTTCCCAAGACTGACAAGGTAACGAAGCCATTCGAGCAATGTCCCACTGTAGCCTTTGCTTGTCGTATTCTGGCGACATTCATCACGCTTTCTCGTCAGATGAATTGAGAACCTTCGTAAAGTTCAGAGACCCTCATCGCTAGTCAACGTGAAAGGTGCACAAATATAAAACGCGAAGCCTGAACGTGATATCCTTTACGTGTTATCGCGATATACATCACGCTTTCTCGTGAGATGGATTGAGGACCTTCATAAGGTCCAGAGACCCTCCTCCTCCCTAGTCAATGTGAGAGCTGCGCAGAGATAAAAACGCAAAGTAGTCAGGGGAAGAGGGGGACGCCAAACATTGACGACCTCGTCTTAACCATATTCGTTCGCGTTCTCTCTTTTAGAGTGACCCCAAGAGACTTAAAAAGGATCTGCCTAAGATTTTGAAAACCCTCAAAGGAGAGGATCGAGTGCTGATTGTTGGAACCTCGCGAATGCCCTTTGGTATCCTTTTCACTTAGTTGTTTTAGACGTATAGGCCAAAGCCTGTCATAAAATTGAGGATTTAACATCGTTAATTCATCTGTCTTGATGTTGTGTTTCTTAACTGTTAAAAGACGGCGAAATCAAACCATTTTGTGGATTATACCAAAAGATTTTGCTGATACCAAGACCTGACTATGCTTCGAGGTTCTGTAAGTATAACATACTTCTTTCTAAATCATGTTCGAATATAAGAATGAAAACCACCATAGTTTGTCATTTTTATTGCTAATCAAACACGAAACGTAACTATATTAAGTAGCAAAATAACATGAAAAATGAACCAAAATTGACAGTTTGCACTTGCTGTTTATTTATTTATTTTTTTATTCTTAGTGCTCTGGAAAATGCTGATCACACGATGTGGTGGACGCGTGACTGAAGCGATAGATGCAAGTTCGCTGGCCAAGATTACCGACGGCTACACTCCAGGTCACATGGTACAAGCAATTCAACAAATTCTGACGGAAAGACGCATTCAACAGGTGTGTGAGATCGTGTGTGTGATTTTGCGTTATGCCCTGTAATTTTAGTCTCCTATTCAGCCACTGTTTGGTCTTGTCACGCAACGCCCTCACCCTTTTCCCCGCCAACGAGAGAGAGGGCGTTGCGTGACGAGACCAAACAGTGCCTGCGAAGGCGTTGACTATATTCGCTTTAACAGAAACATATACACTGTACATTTCTACGGTCCGAATCATTAACGTTTTTTTTTTTTTTGTAATGTAGCTTTCAAAAAGACCGTTGTCAGCTGTGGAGTTTGTGGCGCCTTTGGCTCGAATTGACCCGATTTATAAAGAAGAAGAGGAAGCCTTCAAGGTAAGGTTTGCGCACAAGCTTGTCGTATCCAAAACCCCCCTCCCCCCCCCCTTTGCGCACAAGCTTTTCCTATCCAGAACCCCCCCTCCCCTTTGTGCACAAACTTTTCGTATCCAGAACCCCCCTCCCCCCTTTGCGCATAAGCTTTTCGTATCCAGTACCCCTCTTCCCCCTTTGCGCACAAGCTTTTCGTATCCAGTACCCCCCTCCCACCTTTGCGCACAAGCTTTTCGTATCTAGTACCCCCACCTCCCCTTTGCGCATAAGCTTTTCGTATCCAGTGCCCCCCTCCCCCCTTTGCGCACAAGCTTCCGTATCAAGACGGGAGTACCCTCTTGTTGACAAGCTCTTGGTAAAATTGATTTAATTTAATAATATAGCCTGGTACGGGAAAGGGTATTCAGAATGGAGACAATCAAAACGCAGTTTATTTACTCAGAAATTTCCTCCTAGGCATGGTACGCGAAGACACCGCTGGGAAAGAAACGAGCGAAGGCTGCTGCAGGAGACGATGAAGGGGATAAAAAAGGAAAGAAGGGAGGGAAAAAGGGTGGAAAGAAAAAGAAGAAATAATAAGAAAAGAACAGAACAAATCAGTTACGACGTGGAAAGACCAAAAAGTTTCTGAGGTCGAGTGTTTTATACGTACTGTTGTAAATAAATCTGAGCCTGCTGTTGGGCAGAGTGTAAATAGAAAAGATACAAACGAATTAAACAAATTTTTTCGAGTGTATTGGGTGATATATACCCTCCTGGATCATTCCCTTTTCTCTGTGAACGGATATAGATACCAGAATACGAGTTGACTCAGTGCATTTGCTCCCTCTCAAAGATATCAAACTTCTCCAGTGCAACGAGGCGCTCATGAAAGCCTCTGATATATTACATCAAACACGAGGAAGAGTGTTTCATCCGATATCTAAACACAGAGAAGTGGTTGAAAAATCGAGGCGCAGCGGATGAAACACCCTCTCCAATGTTTGATATAGCTCCTCAAACCATTCATAGTTCTTGGAGAAAATCAAAGCAAAAGTTCACCAAATTTTATGATAATTAAGATCACATATCCAAACCTCCTTCACGGTTGTAATTTCCTTTGTTTTCTCAGCATGAATTATTAATGAATTTGAGAACGTCAGTGAGACGAATTTTCCTAGAGAGAGGTAATTTCATGGCAACATGTTTAGCTGTGAATTTTGGCAAGATAATTCCAAACTCAGACACCTGGAATACTGATCAATGTATTTATTACTTTTCTAACCAGGCTACCACAAAAATATATGTTTACCTTCCCAATTTGATGGATTACAACTCAATTTGAAAATGGTCCTATATTCAAGCCATTTCATCGGTTTGTAATGGAACTAAATGAACTTAGTCGACCAGAAATTAAACTAAAAAAAATCCCTATCGAAACAATCGCTATTGGATAATTGTTCAGAGATTGATTGGAGAAAAAAAAATTTTAAAAATGTATTCCTATCGGTTGCCCTAAATGCCAGCTCAATTTAGATGTAGCGCGAAGTCAACATGATCACGTATGTTTCCAAAGCATTTACAAGCTTTTGACAGACTTGATGATGCTCTTCGCGCTGATACCGTACAGATCCAACAAGGCGTCCCCAGGCCCACTGCGTGGAATGCGGGGCACGGCCAACATGCGCACAGTAATACCAGTCTCTTCCGCCACAGCAGCAGCCACAGTCTCACCAATACCACCTGGGGAAAGAAAAAAGAGAATATTCAATGTTTTTATCCCAGAGATGTAAGGACACAATCAACCATCTCTTAAAAAGAGGAAATCTCTAAATTACTTCCAGAGCCGTACAAGTTCAAACAAAGAGTCTCCTAGTCAATTATTCTTGTGCGCCTTTGGACTGTCCGTGTTTTGCCCGTTTGGACAAACGAGGAAAACTGGGGTGAGTGCATTGTGTCGAGGCTTACAAGAAATTCCTTGTGAAACTAGTGTGAAGCCTTAATGGCCTCACTCTCAAAGTGAGGCCGTGCGCAAAAATTTTCTTAGCAAAATGAATTTCATTTGGCATGAAAATTAAAATTTTCAAGAAGATTGCAGAGTACTCCCGACCTCCCTGGTGTAAATACGACGGAAATATTTTCAGAACGTGACAATTTGTACAGATTCTGTTGCAGTAAGGACAAAGTTACCTTCAATGTAGTGGTCCTCCACTGTCAATATTTTTCCCCCAACAGCCTTTGCGTGTACAATGATACCGGCTTTGTCAACAGGTTTCAAAGTGAACGGATCCATCACTCGGATATAAATGTCTTCTTTCTTCAGTTCATCAGCTGCTTTCAATGCTTCGATCATGGTTACACCAGCTCCAATAACAAGTACCGAGTCACGACCATCCTCGCGGACGATCTACGTCAAAAAACAGTTATGACTGAACAGATGTACAGCAACATCCAATCTAGGGATCAATATCAGTATTAGGGGAGGGGTAGCTGGGCAATTGCCCAGATACTGACATTGATCCATTGGTAATTGAAACACAGTTCACGCCCTGAGCCAATCTGATGGTCATTTATCGGAATAAAAGGATTTACACTGACCAGCAATTTTCGGAATGTGTGTGACTAAGTGGCTCCCCGGCAAGTTACACGGGATATCTCTTGGTCACATGACAAGGTTGATCTAACTTACTTTAGCTTTGCCAACCGCGAATGGTTCTTCATTCTCGTAAATCACAGGAGTGTCGCCTCGTGTGGCTCGGATGAAGGTCATATCCTTGTAATTAGCTGCCAGCTCAACCGCGCGTTCACACGAGACAGCATCACTTGGGTAGAACACCACACAGTTGGGTATAGAACGGAACATGCCAATATCCTCCAAGGCCATCTGGGAGGGACCATCCACACCTGATCAGATAGACAAGGCAAAAACTCAGTAATCCAGTTTTAACACTTCTGTAAGCGCGACGGTTTCTTTCAAAGCCCGTACCGGTGGCTTACCGCTGCCTGTTTAGCCTGGGAGCAGGCTCTCATGCGCAATTTTCGCTTTGAGCCCCTTTCTCTGGGCTCGTTCGCCTATTATATCATCGGCAGCCGCTTGTGGAAAAGTTGCGAGACGAATATAAACGGGTCAGTCCATGGCTTACGCTCTTCTATCTCTACTCCAGGAATGAGCAAAAGCTCGTAAAGTCAGTCTTTTAGAAATTCACTATGAATGAGAAATCGCATGAACTGCTCGTGCGTTTCTTCATTTCTAGGCACAAGAGGAGTTGTAAAATACTTCTTAACAATAAAGAGCTTCTTCCGGTTGCTGATCATTTTCTTTATTCTCAAGACCTAACTTTTTGAACTTGGAAAGTTAGCGTGTGGAGAAATTGGTTGCTTGTCTCTTTTGAGGGTAAAAGGAATAACGAAAAGAAATAGCGCACTTCAACTCACCAATAGAAACACCACAGTGAGATCCACAGAAGTTGGCAGAAGTCTGGGAAACAGATGCCATGCGCAAATGGTCAAACGTGCGGGTAAAAAAGGCGGCAAAAGTGCTGGAGAAAGTGATTGCACGATCACGTGCAGCTAATCCCATGGCAACGCCAATCATGTTCTGCTCAGCCACAAAGCACTCCACGTGCCGATCAGGGAATTCCTTCCTGTAGTTCAGAGAGTAAGTGGAGTTCTTAGTGTCTCCATCCAAGGCTAGCACGCGCTCACAAGTGCGGCCAATTTTCACCAGGGCATTGGCGTAGGCTCGACGAACAGCAACCTAACAGAATGGAAACAAGAAGCATTTCAAAATTAAGTCGAATGTAAAACAAGTCGATGCTCAAGCAAAGAGGCCTATAAGACCAGATGCCATCCAATATTTATGACACAAACATGATCCAACCCAAGTTTCCTCCAATTCATCCATTACCCACACCCATTTATACTCCTTCGTGGGGAGACACCCCTGCGCGAGTACTTCGCCAGTCAAACGTCGAGCATGCACCAAATAAAACAATGATGGCAGAAAAAATGGATAAGTTTCAATTTTCCCTAGCTTTCCCATTTTTAAAATTTCAGTATCTCAAATTGCAAAAGAAATTTCTTGACCCCAAGAAATATTTCCTCGGACCACATGTAATTTTAAGCATGTGACAAATATTCTGTAAGGGTGTCTGCTGGTGTCATGTGAAAAATGGATCATGCTATTCACTCAATTTTAACCCGCAAAAAAAACCAAACTTCGGACCTCGAAAAAATAATTGGACAGAAGGTGAGTAACTCAGTACCTTTTGTCCTATCTTATAGTTGGGTGGCTCGGATAGTTTTGCATCAAGTTCAACTGCTGGTACAGTGTCAGTCACAGGCTGAGGTCGAAGGTCATGAGGGCCACTGTTGCTCATTGATTTCTTGAGTAGCTCTACTGCTGCTTTACCTTTATCACCAAGGGCTTTGCCATGGAAATTCTCCAAATCCTCAACCCCTGCATAAGAGGAAAAGGAGTAGGATTACGCAGGACATGGACTTCATAAAACCAGTTTACTGCCTGTTAACCTCTGCTGATGAGACCCCAACTGCCAACTATTTGGGTTTCACCTTCCAGCTGCCTGTTACACCATTGGCAGCTGATTAAGGAGGAAGTTATTGAAAATCCCCTGCAAGAGACAGTTCAAAACCCAGCCAAGGTTTTTTTGTCAGGGGGGGGGGGGAAATACAACCAATGGCCTTACACCAAAGATCAAGATATGGTGGAGAAAAGTGTTAGAAGCAAGAGGGGAGGGTACAAGGATATATATGCCCCCCCCCCCCCCGTCCCCCTGGCCCCCCCTTCCCACAACCCACTATGTCCAACCAATTCAATGGCCTTACACCAAAGATCAGGACATGGTGGAGAAAAGTGTTGGAAGCAAGAGGGGAGGGTACAAGGTTATATATTACCCTCCATCCCCCACCCCCCCCAAAAGTTGGCAGGACAGTGAGTTAAGTAGCTTGGGATACTAACCAATATGCTTCCATGGTTCCAAGAAAAGGAAAAAGGCAAAAGCTTAAGGCTGTTTCTGTAAAAGTGGCTTGGAGCATTGCCATTCCTTAACAAAAAGCAGCAAATATATTATGACATGTAAATTCAAAAACTTTTTCAACATACCTGGGACACCTTTTCCCTTGTAGGTCTTTGCCAAAATAGCAGTGGGGCGGTCTTGGCTGACGCTTGCTTCATGAAATGCGCGGCAGACAGCTTCTACATCATGACCATCTATTACAATGGTGTTCCACCTTTGAGAAAGATTTATGAAAACTCTGTTCATTTGCAAGAGAGTTCAAAGTGATATAATTTACGAACTGAGGACTTTGAAAACACTGTAAATTCCCCACCATCCCCCATGTGGCTGTGTTATGTTATGTGATACTACTAATAACATTTCTATCTAGAATCAGTCACACTGGTGCAAATTCACTCAGACTGTGACATCAGGCCCAGGATGTGCAAAGGACAGATAGCACTAGTCATGAGATGAATCCCTGTCAAGTAAATAGCTCAGTAAGTTTGATTGACACCTATCTGATGGATCGTGATTTCTCTGTTAGATAACTTAACCCTTTAGCTCCCATGAGTGACCAAAACAGAATTTCTCCTTACAATATCAATACAATATCAAGCAGATAAGTGATGAAAATAAAGAAAAATTTCAATTTGGGAATAATTAGTTGAATGGTTGACAGTAAGGAGAATTACAAATTTGATCTGGAGGTTAAGGGCTTAACCAGTCTTTGAAGAACTGGGCCCAACACAATAATTTGATTCCAGAATAAAAACTCCATTTAACAGTATCCTGAAAATATGTAACAACCTCTGGTTTTGGTGCGAAGTCAGCATCACAGTGAACAGAAACTGGTAGCTCATACATAATTACTTTCTAAAGATGAATGCAAGAAGGTTGAAGAATGAGGAAAACCTCATTCATATAGATGCACGGTGTATCAAGTTGCAAACTCACACAGGAATGACTCTTTTACAATTACAACTTTCCATCCACATGACACAAACCCCCTTTTTTGTTATCACAACTTACAGACAGCTATTTTTTAACACAGGTCGTGGGTTTTTTTTTAAATCTTGGGATTACATCATGTTCTTTATAAATTTGTTCTGCAAATATTAAAGACGTAATCGCTTCCAAATGAATGTGGATCGCAACAATTTAACTGCAGAGTCCCCTTTTATAGTAGCAAGTGCAATTATCATTCTTTCACGTGGAAAAACATTCATTGAAAATAAGCCCTCTTGGCTGAACTTATATATGAAAACTCTTCTGTTTCTAAACGTTGTTTAGGCCAGGAAAGCTAAATCACACAAATACAAAAGAAAATCAGTTAGACCTTCCATTTAAGAAAGAGTTCATAACTGCTTGTCCTCTTCAAGTGTTGAGGGTCAAATAGGTACACATCACCCAAGAAAGCTTTATTTCTGGACACTTTTAAAAAAAGTCAATAACCCTAACTGAGCTTAACTGTAACAAACACTAAAAAAGTTCCTTACCCTAAAGCTTCAGTCCTTTTCTTGTAAGTTTAAAGCTTTATTTCTGGACACTTTTAAAAAAAGTCAATAACCCTAACTGAGCTTAACTGTAACAAACACTAAAAAAGTTCCTTACCCAAAAGCTTCAGTCCTTTTCTTGTAAGTTTCAAAGTCATGCTGGAGCATTGTGGGGTCACTCTGGCCAAGACGGTTGATATCAAAAATTGCACATAAGTTACCAAGTTTGTAGTAACTTGCAAAGTTCAAGGCTTCCCAGACAGAACCTTCTGCTGACTCAGCATCACCAATCACACAGTACACGCGGAAACTGTAAATACCAGAGATGAAGACTAAAGCAATGGTCAAAGGGCAAGTTCTAGAGCTGAGTGACTCACCAAGGTGGAGCTTATTCCGGTTTCCTTGGCATAACGCGACTACAAGTATCACTACTCCCCCCTAGATAGTCCAGTGCAAGGTTATCCCTCCCTTCAGCATTTCATCAGGCTTCCCTGACAATTTGCTGCTACTCATTTATATTCCTGAGTGGAGAGAGGCAAAGTGTTTCATCCAAAAACAAAACACAATGACTCTGCAAAGTCTCAAACCCAGACCTCTCAAGCTGGAGTCTAGCCCACTAGCCATTAGGAGCTGAACTGTCCTAACCAACACTTGACTTCCTTACTCAGTGTTTATCAAATCAATTTTTCACAGATCAATGATCACCTTGATTTGTCAAAGTACTTTCCCATGTAAGCCATTCCAGCTGCACAACTCAATCCTTGACCCAATGAACCAGTGGCAAAGTCCACAAAATTAAGCCGCTACAGAATGAGGAAAAACACTTGATTTAGATAAATGGAAGTGTATTAACCATTCAAATCACAAGTTCTGATTAGTTAAATCCTCCCATCTTGCTGTTATACATTTCTTTGTAAATTAGTTGAGAGAATTTGGTGTTACATCACCATAACAACCTCTAACTTGGTTAATAATCTGGCAAATGTATCTCAATTATGTGAATGAGTTTCATATAAACACTTTGCACCCTAACATCAGTATGCATATTCTCCATACTGTTCTCTATACATTTCCTAAGGAGCTGACAAGGAGAATTTGTTTACTAATCAAGAGCTTCATTAGTTGGTGATCATTTCCTTTAGTCTCATGACCTTAATGTGTGATTTGGGGATGATATTGTTTGGAGAATTTAGATGCTAGTCACTCTTAGCGTTTAAAGGGTCAAAACACTTGGGACATCAAAACTATTAAAAATATGATAACAAGAGTTTGTTACTCACAGGGGTGGGATGACCTTCCAAATCAGAGTCAATTGTTCGAAGCTTGGCCAGTTCTGATACTGGAAACAAACCAGCTTCAGCCCACACTGCATAGAGAATGGGAGCTGCATGACCCTGAAATGAAATCCATGTCATTGTTAAAACAAAGGAGAGCAGACTCAAAAAACTAGACAATGGAGCAATAGAACAAGAGCAATTCCAAAGTTTCATTACTGCATTGTGAAACTTTGGAATTACTTTGGTTCTACTGCTCCTTCTTCTACTTTTTTGAGTCTGTTCTCCCTCCAGCTTTTCATTAAAAAACACTTTTTGACCGCCCGAGAATGTTCTTTGACATTGACTGGCCCTGCATGTGGACACTAGTTAGAAATTGCTTGTGCCATAAGCCATAGGTACAGCTGACGCCACACAAACTTGTTGTAATTTGGATTTCTTGTGTTTTATTGTATTATAGCTAAAGGGCAGTACCATTCGCACCTGCCCTTTTGGGTTAGAATCATTTTTGTTCCAATCTTCGTTTATTTTTGTCTATGAGTAATATGTTTCTGTAGATAATAATATCTCAACAACCCGATAGCACTGTAAAATTTGTTATACTATACCTTCAGAAATAAAACTTTTGTGTCAGAATATGAAGCTCAACATATTTTAGTGATAAAAGTGAATGTTTCGGCTTCTTGAAGAGCTATTTGACTTAAGCAATTGCCATTTGCAGTGTTAATTCATTCATGTCTTGTCAGTAAGAAAAAGTTTGTTTAATGAGTAGAAGACAAATGTCTAGACAAATTCCATGTCAAGATTCTGAGTTGTCATAAGAAGCTGGTACATTCTAGGCAGCAGAAACCCTTCAGATGCCAGACAAGTTTGCATAACCTACTTTGTAAATTGGATCAAAGATAGAAAATAAGACAGTATTTTTGACCTGTAAATCATAACTAAGAGAGTTTTTTAAATTCAAAGTTTAGGGGGAGCACATTCTCTAAACTCCTCCAAGGGTGTGTTGTAAAGCAACACACCATGCTTATTACATAAGTATCACTTACTTCAGCCTCCTACTCATTTCAGATCATATGTCCATCACATTTCCTAACAACAGCTCTGGAAGATTACATTGATAATGCACTGGACAAAACCAAATTGTAAGGTATGTGGAAATGGCTTGCTACAAACAGATTGAACCTTCTTTGTTCCATTCTGACCAATTTGCATTTACATGTAAATACAACCATCACCCATAAAAAAAAAAACAACAGTTACACAAACACACCTTGGATAAGATCAATCTGTCACTTGCTGGATCTCGAGGATCGGCAACTGTCAAAAAAGATTGATTCATAATAATGACATTAGTAACCAGAAAATGATCAATTTCAACCTCATCATACAAAAAGACAGTACAATTCATACATAATAACATTTTATGGTTAATATTCTTTTTTGAGATCAACTGTTTTAACTCTTTTAACTCCCAAGATCTGGTTGTTAATTCTCCTCCCTCACTGCTTCACATTTTCTAGTAGATCAGTTATAAGAATTTGATGCTAGATCAAGATAACAACTTCTACCTGATAAGTCTGACTATTCTCATTGCCTGTTTAATGGGTAATGTATGGATATTTTAGGGAGAAGTAATATGTTCATCATTACTGGGAGTTGAAGGGTTAAGGCCTTACTATAGCATTCAATAAGAGCCATTGGTAAAGGATATTATCAGTATAAGGTTTCATATTGCTGATTTGTATTTCATTTGAGTGAGATGGTCAAGCATTAAAAACTAAGTTGTTTAAAATGAGCATCATTCATCGCACAAAATGTAAATTAGCAAACAACTTATTTTTCCTTAGCCTTGACATGTTTTATTCCAGTGACTCTGTCTAAAATATTAATGTCCCAAAGAACACTTTGAGGAATATCTTTACAATCTACCTCTCCTATGTATTTGGCTCGTAGAGAGTTTTTTCTTTCAGACAAATAATCCCAAAGGTTGCATGATTCAGGAAAACATACCTAATACCTAATATTGGCCCTCTCTCTTGTTTGCATTATGAATAAATATTCAAGCATTTGTCTTTTTTCTTTTTCTCAAAAACAACTCCTAAATGACTAAAATGGTAACTATAAAACTTATGTGGCAGTCAAACTACTCTTTAAGAGCAAGAATGTTTAAAATTTTACAACAAAATGCAAATCAAGGGGTTTTTTCACAGCACAAAAAACAAGGAAAAATCATTCTTACAAGAAAGACAAAAGGCCTTCTTAACTAATGGTCAATGAACCATCATTATTTAACCACACAAGAAATTGCATCTATGAGATGAATGCTTTCCATACAGCAATATTTCCTTGTACAAAAATAACTATTATGTTAAACTTAAAACTGTCAAAGACCAGTTCCAGTGTTAAATTGTAACCAGCTTTTAAAACTGAGGACCAGATTGTTTGCCAATCAGGTTTATCAGGTGTCAAATCTACAGCAAACAAAGGATTTTATGACGAGATGTGACCTCTTCATGAAATTTTGGATCCCAAAAATTTGGACCCTCTTCTTCAAGAAGCTGTAAATATACCTCAGCTGTTTTGTGTCAGTCATAAAAACTGGCTAATATTTTGCATTCCGCCTTTTTTAAATTATGTGAAGAGAGCTTTACAAAGGAGTTCAGTGATCATGAGACAAAAATTAACCCCCATAAGGAAAAAAAATTACCAGTCAATTCAAATTTTTCTCCAAACAGGCAACACTCAGTTCAAATCTAAATTGAATAAACTTCATTTTCAAGGTGATTCTTTATCTTGATTGATTTTCTTAGTTTTTTTTTTCTAAGCAATGAATCATTTCAACAAAATTATTTCAATTTTGAGTAAGTTTTAAAAAGTTGTCATAACTACAAGATATGCCTTGTGGTATTTGATAGAAATTCAAAGCTTATTACATTGCTGATGGTAACAGAATATTTAACTATCTTAATAGAGCACTTTCATCTGAGGTTACATTAATTGATACGTTCGGGATAGAGAGGTAGGATTTTATACAAATTTTCCACTAGAAGCAATAATTCACTGGCTTAAAAAAAAAACACTTTCTGAGTGATCGTAAAGAGTTATCGCTGTTAACAAAATAACAGCTAAGATCTGGTAAATATTCGATTTGTTGACTTTTTAGTGTAAACGAAATTTATGACAGATTTGTAGTTGTGAAATTGGCCCAACGCCAAATTGCAACACCAATCTGTATATAATAGCAAACGCAAAGGCTTATTTGTTTAAATCTTACAGTATACCTAATATGCAGCTTTTGACCAAGGCTGAGCGAATGAAGCACATTTACAGCAAGTTTTTCGAGCGCATAACAATACAGCAATATCGAGAAAAGCCCTCAGAGAAAATTATATGCAACTCATGTAAGTTGTGGAGACAAGCACGACAGTTCAACTTTATCGCCAAATGAGTATCACACTCACCTTTATAGCGCATTGTATGGAAGAAAAGAACAGACATAATTTCTGCGATAGAACAGCAAGAAGTTGGATGCCTACAAGGAAAAATTATGCGATGTTACCAGCGACATACACGACAAAGCCAACTCTTTCGTTCCAGGCGAACACCCACGGGTTGGAAATAGCAAACTCACCCCGATCCAGCAGTGTTGGTGGATTCGATGCTGTGAATTCGAAGCAAGTTGGCCATGTCTCTCAAGGCCTGGAGTTTTTTTTGGTCGGGACAGTGATAGGCTTCTTCCATTTTGATAGAAGATTTAGGCTGATGACGTTGCAGAGAAGGAAAAAATTCCGTTCCACACCGAAGGTTCTTTCACTTCAAGTGAATGTATATTTAAACATGCCTCGACCTTGTACATTTTTTCCACGTGACAAGTAACCGCTCCATGATTCATACTCTCAGGGGTAGGGTTGATGAATACCAATTTTACATGCATAATTGTCACAATTTTCGGCTTCACTCTTTATTTTGGAGACCCATAAGCCTAATCATATGAACTTCTTTACAAGAATATCGAATTTTCTTTAATTCTTTCCAGCCTCTTTGATTGGGTCGTCATCTCCAAAATTTTTTTCAGCCCCTCCCCCTAAGTTATGATTTCCAGTCACCTTGTGTTCTTGCTGTCTTCTGGCAAGTACCACGATGAGGGCACGCTGATCGAGTGTGGAAACGTCTATCTCCATTTTTCTCAGAAAACCGCCAAATTATTTCCAAAAAGGTATTATTGAAAAATCCAGTCTCAAAATTTAATAATTCAGTTCTCAAAATATAATTAGAAAGGTCCTGTTCTTCAGCTCTTTCTTAAAATGTTTGCTATACCTTTCAGATGACAATATTTCTTTCCCACTGCCATGAATTTGCAGACTTACAAATTTGTCCTCACGACACATTAAAACGCCAAGTATATGGATGCAACCAATGCTAAATCTCAACAGTTGGGGCGAGGGAAGATTTTGATTAAACCCCGCGCTGAAGAAAGCCGTATGAGGGTGAGAAGTCCACTAAGTCCAACGAAAGGTGTTCGCCTCCCTGTCGAGCTATCCCAGGTTATGTTGGTGTACCTGTGCCCTGGGAACAGTGAATGTCAGACGAAAAATAATAAAAAAAATAAGTGCCATTTTTATCGTCATATATTATTTCGTTTTTGTAAGTTTCTTTGCGTGTTTTTCAAGCATTTAGTTATTGGTAATATCATATGGTAAGGTAGTCTTGAGGTAAATCCTAGCGTTCTGATTGGTCCTTACTTTGTCGGAATGTTTGCCTTAATTACGGACCGTTTCCACGGAAACAGTTATGAGCCGTGTCTTTCTGTAGGTTTCCGCACCAAGGTCTTCAAAGCCGGTGCCACGCTCTCTGTATCTTTGACAACCGCCACCGCCTTTTGTAATTTTCCTGCTTTTTCGTTTGCCTGGAAGAGGCTATATTTTTTTTAAAGATCTTCCTCAAATTATTCCAGATTTGATTGGATCACATCCTGACTGAGAAATAATAGACGATTGTCATTAATGATTTCATTAACATCATTACCGTTCATCTTCTTGTAAAACTCGTATTTTTCCATGTTTTTTTTACGTTCTCTATACGAAACCATTTCCTTCTGCGCAGAAACAGAATTAACTTCGTGTCCTGAGAGAGCTGGTGTCCACATTTTACAACAAAGATGTCAAACATAGACGGTAAAAGACCGTGTATTTCTTTACAAGAGTATGGCCACTACGACGGAAGCAAATTTTACAAAAGGAATATCCAATAATTCTAAGGAAAAATAGGAATATCTCAGGATTAAAGTTTTTTTTTTAAACCATTCAAAATTTTCATTTCTTATAAAATTAATAAGGTTTTTCATGTAAATTAAATTAACCCCTCTACGAGCGAGACATTCACTTCCGTGTTTCATAAAGGGAAACGTGTTTGTAAAGACAACCTTGTTCCGATTAGCCTTGAATCGACCTTCGTTTCCAAGATTACTTTAACCAACTGCAGAAAATGTACACTTCTATTAAAACCTCCAAGATGAGCTGGCACAGACTGCTACAGAGATAAAGAAAAATGATAACAACAATAAAACAAAACTGCGGCGCGGCAAAGAAGTTAGGACTTGATTGGTTAAAGTGTCCATTAGGTTTTAAATGCCATATTGATTATTGACACAAGAAAAACCGTCTAGACTCAAATCAAGACACATTAAACAGAGAATATAGAGACACTTTGAATTTGTTCAAATGGGGTCATGGAGTTTCTCCGAGCATTGCGAGACAATTGGACCTTTTAAGATTTCGGTGAGACTCATATTTCTTACAAGTCTTTTTTTTTTCACGACACGTAAGATTCTTTAAAGATGGCACTGCGCTCGTGCAGACGACGTATCCCTTTACGAGTTTTAGCAGTCATTATTGCCATTATTTCCACCATATTTCTCGCTGCACGTTTGTACAAAGAAATGCGCTCAGGTCTCAGCCCATATCCCCGCAAAAGGCACGATTTCCAGGAAAGTGCGGATATCCAAGAGTGGGCGGATTTCCATAACGAACGCCTCGATTCAAAGGGACGAAGAAGAAGCATTTTGGTCATAGCTCATGGAAGATCTGGTTCTACAATAACTGGAGAGATTTTCAATCATCATCCATCTGTCTTTTACCTACACGAGCCGTTACAAACCGTAGAGAGAACATCTAAACAAAATGGCTCTAACAAAGATCGCTATGCAAGCCTAATGATAAACATTTTATCGAACATTTTGCAGTGTAATTTCAGTCGAGCTGTTTTGGAAGATTTTGATCATTTCTACCGAGAACCAAGCCATTCCCGAGCAAGTTGTGCGATTGGTTCGCCACCCCTGTGCCCGCACGAAATGACCGACCCGAAATGGGACTTAAAACTTTGTCTTCCTCTTACGAACAAATCTCACGGAACCACTTGTCGTAATAAGTATGCTGTCACCGTTGCAAAAATTCTTATGAGTCGCATCGCAGGAAACGATATTAAGAATATTTTGCAAGCATGTCGAAAATCGAAATCCAACTGCCAAATTATTTTTCTTATAAAAGATCCTCGTGCAGTTATCCCGTCTTCTCGTAGTATAGGTTTTTCCAGTGACAGAAGCAGCCGGTTAAGTAAAGATGGACTTCGTTTGTTTAGCTATCAGAATTGTAAACAAAGCGAAGATAACCTAGTTTTCCTGAAGAACCTTCCTCTCAGCTGGCGCAGGCGTATATTGGTTCAGCGTTACGAAGATTTTGCAGTGAACCCACTTAAAGTGATGTCACGCTTGTACGACTTTGCTGGGTTGCCTGTGCTCGATCACGTGAAAATATGGCTGAACAAATCGACCCATCCGTCCAAAAAACGAGAAGATATGTTGATAGAGGGTTCCCCGGACTTTTTCATGATGGATGATGCTTCAGCAACAGCGAATCGTTGGCGATGGAAGGTACATCCCCATGATATTGACATCATTGAACATTATTGTAAACATGTAATGCAAATAATGGGGTATATACCAATTAATAATGATGAGGACTTGATGGCTGATGTTACTACCCCTCTGTTTAGTGAAGATTATGAAGCAAAGAAATGGTTTCCAAACTGATAACCACGAGTGAGTACAATAGTTGTTGGTGGACGACCACTCTTTAAGTTTCGAATGAATCAAGCTGAATTCCATACCATTTAAGTCAATAACTGTGAGGAAAGAAGGTAGAAATCAAAGAATGTAGTTTGTAGTTTTTTAGATGGCATATTTTACCAAAATAATCTCCAAGATTAAATTTAGAGATAGAAAACTGTCTTTAAAGAGAAACAGGAGAGTTTGTTCTTTGGCATCGGAAGTTAGTAGTAGTAGTAATTCATTATGATATCAAATTTTAGATGACTTGTTGTGATGAATCAAACCAAAACAACTACTTGTAGTCGAGCGAGGCGTTTTTGCCTAAAGGTGCTTTGAAGGCACTCCAGGCTAGTCTCGTACCCAGACCTTCCACAGCCAAACGGTTGTAACAGTTACACGGTATGATCTGGGTGCGAGATTAACTCCAGGCGCCTTGAGGGTGTGCCGTCACCAATGTTATGTGTAAGGTTAGTTGAGGTCACAATGCCTTCGGGATGAACGATTTACCCGACAACCGATGGAAAATTGTTGTCCATTTTCCCTCGTTCTTTCGTCTGTCTTTTACGTCATCTGTGTCTTTTACACCGAGTAAGATCTAGTTAGTGATCATTTCCTTCACTATCCTGACCTAAATGTGTGATTCAAGGCTGATATTTCGAGGAGAGAAATTAGATGATAGTAACTCTTTGGAGTCAAACGAAAGAACATGCCATAAATGTATTGGTGTTTGGTGTCGCTAGGATTTTGTTATCTTTCGCCATGGTGACCAAAGCGGTCGCAACTTGGCGTACTGAAGTCAATTAAAAAAAACATAAAAATAACCACTAGCTAAACTAGCTTAAACCTTTAAACCTTTAACTCCCCTGAGTGACCAAGACAGAATTTCTCCTTACTATATCTATACAATATCATGCAGACAAGTGATGAGAATAAAGAAAAATATCAATTATGGAATTACTAATTGATCCGATACCAAATTCTCCAAACTAGCATAATGAGAATCGTTTGGCAGACAGTAGGAGAATTACTAAAGAGATCTTGGGAGTTAAAGGGTTAAAGGGCTGAGCTTACGCCCCATAACGAGTCACTCTTCAAACTACACGACTTACTAACCACTTGCGCGAGGGGCGATCAGAAACGAACGCCCTAAGAACGAAACATTCTGTTTTACGATTGAATTTGTAAAACATGTTTTTCAATAACCCCCTATTTGCCTAAAGGGCTAAACTAACGTCCCCATATGATAGATTATAATCGAAAAAAAAGATAACGGCTGACTAATAAACTAAGTTAAGAAACTAAAAGATAATTTGGTTTCATCACCTGAGTTGAAAATGTAAATTGGCCACCGGAAAGAGTTTCTAGGCTGACTTTTCGAGCGTTTGTCCATTATGAATCACAATGGAAAATTTGATAATGGCTGAACACTAAACTCTAGAACAAAAATTTATCTTTCAAATCGGCGCTGTTAATTACCGCGGCACCAACGGGCATTTTTTATTCAACTAACTTATTCTTGTTGCCATGCTCCCACCAAAGGCGTTACTCCAGTTTCTGCGTAAAGGTAAAGTAAGTTTATTTTTGTTTATAATTATTCAGACCACATAGACAATAGACCACGAAATACCAATGTGCGAGTTTATTTCAGACAGATTGGAAGGTTTTTTTTCTCTCTCTTACAGAAGTAAAGTAATGCGATATTTTCGTTCTTTTTAAGGTTTAGGCTCTTTTACAAAAATGAAAACATCAGTTACACAGTGTCCCACCTCAACTCACCCACCTAAAAAAATTATTCTTGCATGGTTACGGTTTTACCGTTTGTAACATCAGTGTCTTGTGCACTGTTTCTTTACTTCTTCTCAGTACTGACTTTTACCTCAATGTTTCGTGCAATAAATGTGCCTTTTCTTTCCAATCTGACGTTTTTGTCAATGTTCAATCCATTGTTTGTTCTTTTTCACTTTGTTTGTTGCAATTATATTGCGCACTGCACGTTTTTTCATCTCTCTGTTTGGTAGTTTTGTTCAGTTGTATCTTGCGCATAGCTTTTTCTCGTCTCTGTTTTATTTCCAAGTTAATATCTAACTCGCTATTCGTTGCCATTGATATTCTGGCTGATTGTCACGTTCATGACCTGTGAACTGTTTGCACTCTTCTGTTTGGCGTTAGTATCTCGCGCAATGTTTTCTCCTAATTTTATCTCAATAAATGGCTCACTGTTTCTCTTCTTCTCTATTTATTAATGCTTTTTATTTAGTATATTGCACTCTGTTTGTTCCCTTTTCCATTTAATTTTTAGATTATTATATAGCTGTTTCCAACACTGTTTGATTATTGCGGTAAATCTCAAACATTGTTCGCTTTTCTATCTGATTTTCACTTAATTATCTTCTCTTTTCTATTTGAATATATGTTTAGTATCTCAGCGTATTTTGTTCCTTCTTCTCTTAGTTTGTTACGTTATCATCTCCTGCACTTGTGAACAGTCTTGATCACTTTTTAATGATCACGTGTGCATGCAACGGGAGAATTGAAAACAGGATCGTAATGATTTAAATCAAGGATTAATTCTGAGTCTTGACGAAACTTTGCCAACTTTGTCACTTTTCTAAATATCAAACTAATTTCCTGCGTTCAGTTTTCCTATCCCAATTTATTGTATTTCCCTATTGCTAGTATACTTAATAGATCAAACGGCTGAATTTCAGGTTTCAATGTCGCCGGCTTTCGATTAAGCCTTGCTTATAAAAGCACGCAAAATTTATTTCTTGACTTAAAAAGAAAATTTAAAAAAATGTCTTCGCAAGTGATACCAGTGTCCATTGAAAGACAATGTACAGGAAGAAGAATCTTTGTGTAGGATCAGTTGTCACCCTGTTTCTTCTCCGCCTCGTTGCTGTCTTCCTCGAGTTCTTCTTTCCTAAAAAGAAGCATTTTCCATTTGTCTCTATTTCAATTTTAAAGTAAACGGAACAGACTTCCAATAAAAGAAATTACTTTTTTCTTCAATGACATTGGCTATGATTATCCAAACCTGTCGAACATACCATGCATGATACGAAAGTGACTTCAAGATTGTCAATTTAGTGTTATTTTTGTTGATTTTTTACGGATAAAGTAAACTTTCTTAGCTTCTAAAGTTACCTTCATCGTCATAGCGTCTAGCATCGTATCGACTTTAGTAATTATTTCTGAGTATATTACATACAAAAGAAACTCCAATTCAAGGCCAATTTTAGAGAGCGATTCGTCAAAATCTTCTGGCTCTGCACTAGATAAAATCAACTGCTTTTTCTTGGCATTTTATGGATGAAAGACAAAGACAAAAACAAACAGACAAAATTACGACAATTGAGTGAACTGAACAAGTTAAGCGTGCTATTCGGTTTGTCGTAGAAAATTGCTCATTATAATCAAACTTACCCTTTTTTCATAATATCAAATGTCACGTTATCCCCCATCAGCACAAACGGAGCCCATTGGCAAGGTTTGGGGAAACCATTGCTTCTCAACCATTGTACAGCCTGGTGAAGAGATTCACTGGCACTTTCTCCACGAACAAGGTGTTTATAGAAATGTTTCATGAGGTTCGCTGTTGCTTTGTCTTCTACAGCCCACGATGCTACCAACACTGAACGTGCACCGGATGCTAAGAATGCTCGCGCGATTCCAATAACTCCTTCCTTTTTAATCAGTCCACGCCCACTGTGACAACAGCTGAGTACCACCAGTTTAGCTCGCACTTGAACTCCTTCAATGTCGGACATTGTTAGGAGGTAGTCTTCCTCTTGTGGAATACTGTCAGTAGTACGTTCAGGAGAGAGAGCAATCTCTCCTCTTTTGGCATCTCCATGTGCGGCAAGATGTATCAGACTCACTGAGGGTATTGCTTGAAGAACCGCGTGCTTTGTTGCGCGACTTCCTAACAAAGGCTGAACGCCCAGCAGTTGACCAACTATCTCTGCTTCCTTATTTGCATAGAACAATGGTGTAATATCAGTGAGACTTCCATTGTAATGCACTTTGCCAACCGTAGGATCACCCGCAACCAGTGCATCAGTTTGACTGTGATAGTCTGCTGGACATTCTTGAATTAGCTGGAGAGTTGTCAGTGAAGGGACGATGCGTATTCTGTACTTCTCCGATAAATACTTTCCGGCTGGTCCATCACGCAAGGCAGCAAATGGGACTCGGTACGAAACACGATCCGGTATAATGATGATTTCGGGCTCTGTAAGTAAACCTGCCACAGGTGCGAAAATCCACTCGTAGCATAAATGATGACTTCTTCCGGCACCTTTGGTTTCGTCACCTCGCAAGTTTGCTTGGCTCTCTTCATGAAGAGATGTCATCACGTTGTCATCCAGCGATCGGTCTTCGCAGTTCGCTGCGGGTAAGACACCAAAGCAGGCGGCGCTCTTTTTGAAAACTCCTTCCACTTTGCAAACTTGCTCAGCAATAAGAGTGTCTACTTTCACTTTGTCTGTTTCTCGAAAGCAAATGTCTCCATTTTTTTTCAATACCCAGAGAAGAACTTGCCGATCTCTATACGAAATGTACAAAAAAACACAGTTACTTTCTCTTTTCACGACGTTTTCAATGCCCAACCATGATCGTGGATCAGCTGAGATGTGGCTTTTAGCGGAGTACTTGTCTGCCATGAATTCTGTGAGGACTCTTGCTCGTCCCAGCTCCTCAACATAGAGAGCATCTCGAAATTTTCCAGTATAACAAAGGAGAGAAGCAAGTAACTGGTGAGGAAAAGTACCGAGTGTCTCCAACAGAGATATTTGAAATCCACTGTTTCCTTTCTGCAGAGTTCTGATTTGTTCATATTTTCCAATACATTGAATAAGATATTCCATTGCCTCCACAGCTTCTGACTGTGATATCTTTAACATTGTAATTCTCAGAAGGCTTACAAACTCCAACGATTTGTGTCCCATATGGCTGCTTATGGAACGAGCTTTCTCTAAATTATCTGCTGCCTTGCCAAATTCACCAAAACATTGGGATGCACGTCCAAGGTCTAGGTAAACACTTGCTTCTAACGTTCTATTTTCACATTCTCTGCTGATTGTAAGCGCCTTCTCACAATGCTCTTTTGCCTTCTGAAAGTCATTCACTTTACAAGAGACAATTGCCAAACCTAAAGTGGCCTCGACCTCTAGTTCTCTGTCACCAAGAGTAATACTGACGCCGACTGCTTTATCAAAATGTTCTTTAGCTTCCCAATTCTTATCAAGATTAACGTAAACTGTTCCAAGCCTAACAATTGCGGTACCTTGTCCTTTTCTGTCGCCAATTTCTGTCGCGATGGCAAGTGCTTTCTCGTAATATTCTTTAGCCTTCTGATTTTCGCCAAGGCAATGAAACACATTTCCAAGTTCCTCATATGTTTCTCCTTCTCCTTTTCTGTCGCCAATCTCTATCACGATGGCAAGTGATTTCTCGAAATATTCTTTAGCCTTTGAATATTCGCCAAGGGAAGCAACCACATTTCCGAGGTTCCTGTATGTTCCTCCTTCTCCTTCTCTGTCGCCAATTTCTATCATGATGGCGAGTGCTTTCTCGTGATATTCTTTAGCCTTCTGAAATTCGCCAAGGGAATAAAACACATTTCCGAGGTTCCCGTATGTTGTTCCTTTTCCTTTTCTGTGGCCATTTTCTATCGCGATGGCAAGTGCTTTCTCTTGATATTCTTTAGCCTTCTGATATTCGCCAAGGGAATGAAACACATTTCCGAGGTTCCCGTATGTTGCTCCTTCTCCTTTTCTGTCGCCAATTTCTATCGCGATGGCAAGTGCTCTCTCTAAATTTTCTTTAGCCTTCTGATATTCGCCAAGGGAATGAAACACATTTCCGAGGACCCCGCATGTTGTTCCTTCTCCTTTTCTGTCCCCAGTTTCTATCATGATGGCAAGTGCTTTCTCGTGATATTCTTTAGCCTTCTGATATTCGCTAAGGGAATCAAACACAGTTCCGATTTTCCTGTATGTTGTTCCTTCTCCTTCTCTGTCGTAAATTTCTATATCGATGGCAAGTGCTTTCTCGTAATATTCTTTAGCCTTCTGATATTCGCTAAGGGAATAAAACACATTTCCGAGGTTCCTGTATGTTGTTCCCTCTTCTTTTCTGTCGCCAATTTTTATCTCGATGGGAACTGCTTTCTCCTCATATTCTTTAGCCTTCTGATATTCGCTACGGGAATCAAACTCATTTCCGAGGTTCCCGTATGTTGTTCCTTCTCCTTTTCTGTGGCCATTTTCTATCTGGATGGCAAGTGCTTTCTCGTAATATTCTTTGGCCTTCTGATATTCGCTAAGGGAATAAAACACATTTCCGAGGTTCACGTATATTGCTCCTTCTCCTTTTCTGTCGCCAATTTCTATCGTGACGGCAAGTGCTTTCTCTAAATATTCTTTAGCCTTCTGATATTCGCAAAGGGAATAAAACACATGTCCGAGGTCCGCGTATGTTATTCGTTCTTCTTCTCTGTCGCCAGTTTCTATCGCGACGGCAAGTGCTTTCTCGTGATATTCTTTAGCCTTCTGATATTCACCAAGGGAATCAAACACAACTCCGAGGCTCCCACACATTATTCCTTCTCCTTCTCTGTCGCCAATTTCTATCGCGATGGCAAGTGCTTTCTCGTGATATTTTTTAGCTTTCTGAAATTCTCTGAGGCGAGAACAGACAAGTCCAAGTCTTCCATAAGCCATTACTTCTTGTCTTTTGTCACCAATCGTTTTCATGATGGTGAGTACGCCTTTAAAGAGTTGCTTCGCCTCTACAAACCGGCTTTGTGCATAACATTTCTCTCCCAGCTCTGTGATTAGTCCCCAAGCAAGGTGGAACGTTTTAAGAAGTGGGACAGCATGTCTTTCCGCATCCGTGTAACCAGAGATGGCGTTGTATGCATTGAATAGTACATCAGAGATATCAAGGTGACTACCAGAGCCAAGGTTTTGAAGTAGAATCCCACATTCATTACATAACTCAGTCACTTGTAGGCCACGATCAGTGTTCAGAAGAAATATGACGACATTTAGACCTATCTTGACTGATTGCAAGATTTCTGCAGCCTCACTCATAACGGCTCTCTCCTGTCTGTTGTCGTCAGAAAGAATCAACAGAAAAAAAGGTTAACAAAAGTAACACTTTTATAAGTTTATAAAGTGTTTTTAGGGAATTTGTGGTTGTCTTCCTTCTCACAAATGTCTGAGCGCAACGTTCCTTTTTCATTCTTTTTTTCACACCAGTCACAAGTGTATCATCTGGGTTCAAATCACAATAATCGTAGAGCAGATTTGGATACAGCTTTCAAAAAATTATCACCAGTAGAACAGCGGTTAACTTACCAATCGTGTTACGTTCGCATTCTTGTGAAAGGAAAATTATCGGTTAAAAGTAATCATTGTAAACCTAACAAGGATGGAACTTGCATTACAGATACGATATCTCAATGAATATTGCAGCTCACATATCATTGATAAGAGTTTGGTGGTTTTAATTTCTCTTTGCCCGATTTTTAAAACCTTCAAGTTACAGAAGTGACGAACATGTTGCTTCTCTTTCCAATAACAACATATTACTCAGTGAACAAGCGACGAGAATATTCATCAGCCGAGTTTTTTTCCGCATACAACATTGAATTCTCCCTACTCACTAGCAAGGTAATGTGAGGGAGCTAGAAGAAAGAATTGCTGATGAGATAATAACTTCAAAAGGCTAAGATGATGCAGACCTTAAATATTTTGCAATCAAATCAAAACTTGATTTGAATTTGGAAGGTCTCCACAAATATTTTCAGATTGTATGGAATTACAACTCTTTTTTGCTAAATTTTAACTGGAAACAAATTTTTTTCAAAGCGGGAAAAGAATAACTATTATTAAATTTAGTTTTTTAGCTGGTAACCATCCTTTTTAAAAATAAACACGCTTTGTTTGGGTGATGAGACCGGAAGTGGCGAGAAACAAAGATAAATGTAAGCAACTCGTGTGAGAACAAAGTGCTAAGTTTGATCGGTCTAAGATTAGAAACTATTAACTGCAGTTGATCATCTCTTGGTCTTAGATGTATCAATATGACTTTCTGTTTCGCCCATTGCGTACTTTGAACAACATTGTAGCGCTTTTCTTTCCACATCAACAATCGCTGTTCTTGGATTTGATTTTTGTTGCGCCATATTTGAACAAGGAAGTGTATCGATCGATCTGTCAGCTGGACGGTGTCAAATTGTCGCAACACTTCATTCTCTAAAAATATTTACTGTCATATTTGAAACATTTGCAAAGGAGACTAAGTAAGATTATAGAAGTTAAAGGCCTAAAATTGAGTTCATCATTTTATTTTTCAGACTATGATCAGTTTAAATCAAACAAATCTATGCCAAAATCTAAGATTTTTCGAGGTTTAAATGGTCTGGCTTTGAATATCTAGTGCAAAACATACTAGTTTTGTAAGCGGGAAAAATTGTTTCTAAATTTATTTTTTACCATTTTTCACAAGAAGCTTGTCGTGTTTGATATTCTGGTCGCATGACTGATGAAACCAAAATTACGAAACTGAAATAAGACTTTCTCTCGAAAACAAAGATAAATGCGAATAGCTATCGCAAGAAAGACGTAAAAACGTTTGTAAAATAGAAGTCAAATGAATGAAAAAAAATTTGATGAACCGAAGAGGGAAAAACGATTACCAAGTATAAAGATTAAGTTCGATCTGTACAGAATAGGAACAAAAAAAAACCCGTGTAGGAACCTGAAAATCAATCGCTCATCATCTTCTCCATAAATTAAGCGCACAAGGTTAAATTTTCAAACAGACTAGATTTCCCCGCCTTGAATTAATTTGAAATTTAGCAATACTGTGCGATTCGTATATACTCTGCGTTACAACTTACTCTGAAAAATCTTAAGCTTCTTAGGACGGCTAAGGAAACAACATTAGACGAACCGGGACATACGGAGATTTGATATGATTTTCAATTTCGAACGGCCTTATTTCACCCATTGTTTACATTGGGAACAATAACAATGTATACCATCTTTCTGAATTTGAAAACTTGTTTTGCTGAAGACAACTGACCCCGCGCGTGAAAAGCAATATGTACATGAAGTTAACATTTGTAAACTTCTCATGACGTTTTTGGGCACAAATTGGGCATGTATATTTAACTAAGTTCACACAAGCGGTTTGATTGTTATCCCGCTGATGGATAGATATGAATGAAACGAATTTGACTCAACACGGCAGAAATACTGATGTTAATGCGTCAGAAATTTTTTCCTCCGAGGGATACGAAGAAAATTTTAAGAAAAGAGGGAATTTTTTAAGAACGACGTGCTTCTATGGCAATTCATGTTGTGTCAGAATATTAATAAATATAATAATGGTCTCTGTAAGAGCAGCTCTAGTTACAAAGGCGTTGAAATATGAATTGGAAAATTTATGAGAATCACATGAACACATCAGCGCATTAACAAATAAATATCGTGCTTACCTTGACTCTAACTCTGAACGCTTCATTGCTTTGTATGGTGAAACAGCCAAATTTAAAATTAGAACCAGTAGCATGTGTCTATTTTAAGGTTATAGGCGCATGATGAATCTCAGCCCACCCCTGAGAGGTCCGAGATCGGGTTTGCCTTGCAAGACAAGTCAGCGTGAGGTTTGCAGGGAATCTGGCACTAATTAGTTGTACCAGACCCCGTGCGCACCCCTCGTTGGCTCGTGTTCCTGAAGGTCTCATACGTTCGTACGGGCGAAGAAGCGCTGGTTACCAAATGCTTATAATGAGGTCCCGCATGCTAACGTTCGCAGCCGTTGTTCGCTCTTGTCACGCAACGGTCTCTCTCCAACGCGGGAGAGAGGGCGTTGCGTGACGAGACAAAACAATGGCTTCGAAGGAGACTACAGTGTGCGTTAACCAATGCAGCTTAGGGAAAATAAACTACTGTGTGCATTTACTTCAGATAAATTGGAAGTTTTCTCTCTCTCCCCCTCTATCTCCCTCTCTCTCTCTCACCCATGATATATCACGCGTTATTAGAAATCTACAAGTGGTGTATCGTAAAAGCTGCAGTCTGATTAGTTACGCTAGTAGCCATCTACTTGACATGTAGATTCCATGTTGCCTTGCTTCTGTTCAGTTATGTATCACAGATGACGTCATAATGTGGTGTGAACAACAAAGTGGCACTCGAGGCGCGGATCCCAAGCCCAGACATACTCAATGTTTTTCCTTTCCACACGACAAACGAGTGAATTAATTCTTTCCTTCAAAACAAGATATAGGCGTGTAATTCATTATTGAATATCCTTTTTTCCTTTTCCTGTGAACAGTTTCCTCTTAGGCTACCAAGACTACAGTATATTTACTTTACTTTCTTCCCCGCGGAAAGAACAATTCTCGAAGCTTGTAACTCCTAAAGCTTGGCCAAGATTAAGAACAAATAACTTACTTATTTGAGGCTAAATAATACCTCTTACTTCTTGACACCTTGCTACTTGAAATGCTGACGAGACAATAGTTAAGGGATTTCTGAAATAACTCTATTTACTACTATAATTTGGTTTTACTAACTGAGATGATGATGTTCATTGGCCACTGTAAAGAGTTTTTTTAAGTGTTAATCCTGAGCCCGATTTGACGAAAGACTCACGCTCGAAACGTCCGCTTTAGAAACTCTGTACGGCGGCCAATTTACATTATCGACTCAGTTGATAAAACCGAATTGTCCTATAAAATCCTTCACCAACGCAGCACCACAGTCTTCCTGGCACCTTATCTCATTCATCTATTTACCAATACTTTCATCTGACAAATTTTTGAACTATCATAAAACATACAGAAAATTTTTATGTTGCTTAATAATAATAATAATAATAACAATAATAATAATAACATATTTTAATTTATTATAGTTTACGCCAATACTTAAGCGTAAATTATCTTAATAAACTATTAGTTATCTGATTACAAAGCGTTTCTCAACATTTCCAACAAAACACTAGTTTCCAGTCTCCAATCTAATGAGTGCTTCTTCGTCACTCGACTCAGTCTCCTTGCCGTCATCTTCCCCATCCTCTCCGGGGTAAGACTGATCCTCTGCGCCGTAGATGCTTTGACCCTTTAACATGGCGTCCTCCATTCGGATCCGACAAAACATGGTTTTGTATGTGCCGGAATAAATGGCTCGGCTTGACGATAAGTCCTCGTTGACAAACTGCGGGAGCTCCTGGAAATTTTTGCAAGCTTGCTTAGAAAATTCAAAATAGCTAACTGCTACAGTACAAAAAAAGCAGGTGATCAAATGATTAAATAGATTGAAAAATGAAAATTGAATAGTTAGAAATTATAATCGATTAAAAAGGATTGTTTGTAACCACCACGCTCACACTAAACAATCTCTTTCCAAAAAGTTCTGTAAAGAAAATCACTCGAAAAGAAAGAACAGGGAGAAATGCATAACGTTACGTGACATAAATTATGCGGAATGAGTTGCGTGACATTACTTACCGCCGCAAGTGCGTGAAGAGTCTGGACCTGGTACTGGTGTAACGCCATGTTCACTCTGTCCGATAGCCAGTCAAATATCTTCGTTATTATGGACGTGTACCAGTCCTGAAAGCATCAAAGCAAAAGCTGAAAATTCTAAAGGAGGTAAACTTAGAGTGTGTGTAATCCTGGACAACGAGGGTGGAGACACATATTACTGTATATCTCTGCTTTAAAATTGTATAAATTATATGCTAAGCTTTTAACTGACCTTTACTAACTGCTTTTTCATTTTCTCGTCGTTCAAGTAATCTCTGAAACTTTCTAAATTAAGTTTGACAAAATTCAAGTAGGATTCTTCAAGTTCTGTCCCAGGATTCTGAAAACAGAATCACACACATTAAAAACGTGGTACAATGAAAAACAGTATATATTCCATGTAATGGGAACGTAAGTGAGGATAGCAAATTTTTAAGACGAAAACCAGTTGGTTCTGTAAAAAGCAAATGTGGACTCGGGCATTTTTGGGCAAATTACGGAAGTAGCGTGGTTGAAGGATTGACTTTTTCACCCTTTACACCCTAACATCAGTATGTATTTTCTCCACACTGCTCTCTATACGAACAACAACATACGGCAACGAGAATTTGCTTAACAATCATAACATAACATAAATTAACATAATTTATTTGTTAATACAGGTTGAGAGTCAGTCAGCCGTAGCTGATGTGGACCTGCTTAATACTAATTAATAAAATTTTTTTTACAATAGTTAAATAAACAATACTATGTTAATTAAAATATCTATATATAAGTTTAGATTCATTAAGTGTCTAGGAATATAAATACCTATATAAGTCTGAGGTATATTGGATGTGATTCAAATGAAAATAATTAGGAATTCATAGAGAAGTCAATGTACTGAAAATAAACCAGCCTCAAAATCGGATGTGTTCAAGTTCTTCTTAACCCTTTAACTCCCATGAGTGACCAAGAGAGAATTTCTCCTTACAATATCAATACAATATCAAGCATAGAAGTGATGAGAATCAAGTAAAATATCAATTAAAGGATTATTAATTGATCCAATACCAAATTCTCCAAATTTACAGCATAAGAATTGTATGACAGACAGTAAGGAGAATTACTAATGAGATCTTGGGAGTTAAAGGGTTAATCAGTTCCTTCATTCTCAGGACCTAAATGTGTGATTCAAGAGTGATATAGATGCTGGTCACTCTTTGGGGTTTTCAGGGTTTACCGACAGATGAGAACTTGAAAGAAAAACAAGCAGACTTCTCGAAGCGCGGGAAAACGCGAGTGACAAAGGCGCAATTGATTTTAGTTTTGAATCTAATCGGTTGAAAAAATTGACGCAAGTTTTCTGAATTAAAAAACAAGCGACGCAAAGCGAAACCAAAGCAAAGCTGGTCGGATTACTTTTGACAGTCATCTGAAAATTTCTCTGTACTCTCGCGCGAAGAACGGCGAAGTAAAAGTATCGTGTCTTTCTCGAGAACTCCGACTTCTGCGATCAGGTGTTAAACGCATTAACACTAATAGGCCAGAAAGATACCAAGTCTCCGCGGTGAAATAAAAATGAACATACCCTCAGAGAGAACATCGGAGCAAGTATGGATCCCTGGTCATAACGTGCCACCTTTGACAACAACGATTCCAGCACGGTGTTCAGCTAAAAGATAAATGAACACGGATTTAAATTAAAACGGAAGGAGCAAAGACAAGATTAGAACAGTTTCCTGTGTAACAAACATGAGAGTAAATTGAAAAAAGGAAAAAGGAATCTTATAACGTCTTGCGAACCTTGGAAATAAAAGATGAAAACATCTCTTGGATAACATCCTTTAGAAAGATGTTGACATCTGAGTGATACCGATACTGTAAAATAAAACGAGAAAGGAAATCTGTTCAATACAATAAAGAAATACCACTTTTTTAGGTATTGTCTGTAAACCCACGACCAAAGTAATCACAACACGGAGCTGATGGAAACTCAAGGAAACAAAAGTGGGCTCAAGAAAGGAAAAGTGCGAGTAACCAAGAACTGAATGAATCTAAGTTTTGTATCACACAGTAGATTTCTTATCAATCTCAACGCGTTCTAAAACAACACTAGTGTAAAACTCGCCATTTTCGACGCTAAAATAGAAATGATATATATCCATTTATTTACCTCGCAACTCTCGGACTCTTCCCTCGCACAAAGGAATCTGGACTATAAATATCAACAGAGGTAATATTTTTAACTCACGAGATTTTTAAACATTTTATTGAACCCTTATTGTCCTCTGGTACAATTTCAATTTTCCTAACCAGTTCACGAGAGTGGTATAATTATCTTAAAAACTGAATTAACAGTTCGCTTTGGACGCATTTCGACTGAGTGTCCTAGAACCAAACCCCTGTTGGTCACAATAACTAGGGTGGCAAGGATTCTCTGGTCCAATCACGGGATGTAATAAATAAAAGCAAAGCAATCTAACTTTACTTTTAATTCTCAATCAAAGACTTCTCTAATTTACGCCCAAGTCAAACCTCCTGTCACCTTTCATTGAAGGGTATCTTCAAAACATAATTCATTTGGGAAAAATAGCCAAAAAAAAAACTCACGACTTGACATAAGAAATAACAAAACGTCCACTAAACAAAGGGAATTAAAGCACTCTAGGACACCAAAACGTTATCGCTGACCACGAGTTTGTACGAAGTCCTTAGACTAACACTGACATGCAATGGGTCTCATCTTGTAACGCGCATAAAAACGTTTTGCGCGACCTGAATCCTTAGGAACGGGATTCTAAACAGGATTTACCTGTTTCTTAGCCTGTATGACGACGTTGAGCATGACACAGACGGTCCTGGGCACGAGTAGTTCCAGACTGAAACTGGTTTGTTTCAGCCATTTGTCAAACGCGGCCTTCGTTCTGAGAGCAACGAGAGTAAAAAGGTTAGGATAAGAGTTACCTTGATCATGTTCTCCAGATTTTGTAAAATATAACCTCACATAAGGATTAAAAACAAAACAGGATCTAAAGATGATCAGGATTGGTCATAAATAACCCGTCGAGGAAGGAGTTTATCCCAAAGGGCGTATGACGTTTACATGCAAAGACTGTAGAGAATTATAAACAACAGCAACAGTAAGAATTTCTTCTCCAACCAATTGCACAAAGCGTTTTTTTTTTTCTTCAGGGAAGGGTTTTTTTCCCGTGAGAACCTGGTTTTCATAATTTGCGAACAATAAGCCGCTCTAATCAGAGTTGACTGAACAATTATACTATAAAATTACCTTTTCACACAGGACTGAACCATATCTGAAGCCATCAACTTAAGTCTCTTCATAAGATGAGACGCTAACACCTCATCGGGCCAGTTTAGTTCCGCAATGAACTGTTGCAGTACAGTCAACTTCCAGAACAAGTCCTCCGAGGCACGGCACCCTTCTCTACAAAAAGGGATACAGAATAAATAAGATAACTGTTCACAAAAAATTTCGCACAGGTCTAAAACTGTCACGGCTCTAACCTGAGAGGAGTCCAGTTCTCTTTTTGAAATCCCTTGTGCAGTGACTGCGCAATGGACGACTCCATCAGATCAATATATCGAATAACAAGAGGAGCGAACATATCTCGTAAATGACGGTGGAATTTCCCACGATTGAGGTTGGCTAGACAGAAGGAGAGAACATAGCAAAATAAGGTACGCATACTGCGAATCCTTACATCAGCACCTCTCCTTGAATAGGTAACCCTTTCAACATCTTAAATTTTCAAGAAGCGCCCCTCCCTTGCAAAAGATTCGTCAAATCAAGTTGACCGCTATTGTGTTTTTTCCGTTGAAAGAAGGCGAGTTTTCGCGAGCCCACTCCATCATTGGAAAGCCTTAAATCACAGTGATACATGTCTTGGAATCTTTGCACCATTTACACTCTAACATCAGTATGCCTGTTTTCCATACTACTCTCTATAGATTTCCTAAAGTGCTGACAAGGAGAATTTGTATAACAATCAAGCCCTTTTTCAGTTGGTGATAATTTCCTTTATTCCGGTGAGCTTAAGTTGTGATTCAGGGGGGATATTTTAAGGAGAAATTAGATGCTAGTCACTCCAAGGAATCAAAAGGTTAGGGGTTTCTTTTCTCATTCATAGCGTTCTTGTTGTTCAGGGCCGGGTTGTTCAAAGCTGGGTTAAGATAACCCAGGATTAGTGTGAAATCTGATGTCAGATCTGAAGGCTTTAACAAAAAAAATGTGTAGAATTTGATTATTGGATTTTTTAAAAGAAAAAGAGAAAACTTTCCCGAGAAGGTATTTGTACAAAGGAAGAACGAAACCCGGATTAAAGTTTAGCCTAGGTTTAGCAGTAACCGGCCTTCGTACAACTGGGCCCAGGTTTTAAACGTTGACTGTTACTTACTATCATTACAGAGATATTCATTTAACAGTTGAAACAGCTGAAAACTCTCCCATGTGTCAGGAAGCTGTGCAGCCAGAGCAGCATCCATATCAACAGTGAACAGAGACCAGAAGATTTCCTGATGTTCTACCATCAGGTCGGAAACCCAAGCCAACGCCTGGACATAAAGAAAAATAAACAATTTGAAGGAAAAGATAATCGAATGCTCTGCGTACATTGGCCGCATAATGATCAAGTAAGGAGCTTAGAACGAGTATTCTGACTCCACTGAGTTGATAAAAATGAAAACAAGAAAAATAAATAAAAATTTGAGGAACAAGATGCCATTCGGTTAACGCCCATGTACCTCCATACCTCAGCATGATGTTCTTCATTCTGATGGAGCAAATCAATACACAGTTCCGCCAAATGCATGATGTCATTCAGTTTAGTCTCAGGTGACACGTGATTTCCGGATGACTCTAGAAGGTAAACGTTGGGATACATTTTGTTGTTGTTCTGTATACAAGGAGAGTGGAGCGTGGAGTTATCCCTGTTACTGTTCCGTCGAAGGACGAAGAACATTGCTACCCCTCCCCACCCCTAGACGGGAACCAGTCCATCCATGTCAAACTCCTCTCCTCCCCATCCAAGCATTTTCTCAGGTTTTCCTTACATAGACTACGAGCAGTTCCTCTTCTGCGCCGAAGTCCTTTGCGCGAATAACAAACAGTGAAAAAAAATTGATGTTAGCGCGCCGCAGGAAGCTTTTGGAGTGAGGCGCTCGAAAAAGTCCTTTTGACTTGCGCGACGGGCTTCGCCGAAAAGGAAGGACAGCTGGTAAGCTATCCCTTACATGTTGTTGTTGGCCGTTACACCGCTGAGTAGAGAGAGGCACTGTAACAGTTTGTGTAAAGTTCTTCACTCATGTCTTATTATAACTTTACGCGTTAAATATATACTAGAAGGTTTCAATGATGTTTTCCATGAGTGGCTGCCGATGCTAGAAGAGGTGGCTGTGCTGTAAGGCGAAACTCAAACACGTGATGTTGATCGCGGGCTCAACGGACGGCAGTGAGAGGTTTTGCAGGCGGCGGTAGATCATCCAAGGAGATCAAACGATTAACAAATTCCTGGAAAAAAGTCAAGACCTACCTTCAATCTTTGCATAAGCCGAGACCCGGGTATAATTAACAAGAGCGGCTTGATGGAGGCAGCTTCTGATTTCCTTTCTGAATTCCTCTGGTGGAACTGGTGTGGAAATATCCTTCATCATAACCTAACGACGATAACAAGATTCATCACTTAACTCTTTAACCCCTAAAAAAGACCAGCATCGAATTTCTTCCAACATTCTTCCAAGCACAGAAGCCGCAATTTTGATTAATGTTTAGCGACCTGGCCACTTAGCTGTGACGTAATAAATTTCAGCGACAAAAAAATAGTTGCACACAAACCGCAAAGATGGCAGAGAAATCGCACAGAGGGTGTTAATCAATCAAAGAACAAATTTTAAAATTCAAGTTACCCTTTCAAATAAAGACAGCGTAGCCTTAAGCGCCCCTTCTGGTCTCCCAAAAGGAAAAGAATATCTGCGGAAAAAAAAAAAAAAAACCACTTATGAGCAACGAGGGCACAAAGGACGAGAAAAGATGTGGAGCAATCCTGCCATGGTCATTGAGCTTGCTTATCATATCTAATTCATACCTGAAACGAGTGATTTGATAGGCAAGAAGATTCCAGAGGCGTATCTTAATATCCTCAAACCGGGTTTTTTCATCCACTGTAATGGTTCCTAAGCCATCCGGCCTGATATAAAAGAATAAACCGAGTCAGGCCAGAAGTGAAGCTGGTTTATATCTGACAAGCGTCTTTATACCGCTTGGATCGAAAATGTGGAAAAAAGTATTTTTATCTCACAGAACTCACGAGTGAGATAGGGCCGCATATTGAGTTATGAGTGAACACATCTCTCAAAAAGACACAGACCTGTTCCCATGCACATGTGATGCGCAAAATGCAAAGCTGTAGTGTAGTAAGGTTGGATCGATCATTACACCAGCCTCTGCTCTGTCCAACATGTCACTGAGGTAACACAGTTGTCTGTGGCAGCCACGTACTCCATATCGAGCGCAATACTCATCCAGCACAAATATCTGACCAGGGGAAAACCAACCCTGAAAGAAATGACACAGCATTGTGGCTCAACAAACTTCACAAAACACCTGTACCTATAGCCAAAGTCCCCCGTTTTAGTTAGAGCATATCGGATCACGTGACGCCCTTAAACCAATCGTGGTCGAGCAAAAATGTTCGACGGCTTAAAATGCAGGATACCGATTTCTCACGTGACGTAGTGAAGCTAGAAAGGAGAATTACAAAAGAAATCTTGAAGGTTCCATACCAGACAAGAGTAGGAGTCGTTCAGTCTGTGTGTTAGAGTGAGAAGCTGAAGCTTCTCAAACAGAACATGGTGATTAAAAAAGCTAGGATCAGCTTGGATCAAGTCCTCAAGGCCATGTTTTCTAGCACGGTCGTGATCTAATGAGTCAAATAAAGAAACACACATGAACAAAAACAACAAATACCAAACCAAAAAAGTAATTTGTAGTCTACATCACAAAAGAAGCTAAAATGCTACCGTAACGGTTTCAGTCCA
Organism: Pocillopora verrucosa; assembly: GCF_036669915.1. Classification (NCBI taxonomy): domain Eukaryota; kingdom Metazoa; phylum Cnidaria; class Anthozoa; order Scleractinia; family Pocilloporidae; genus Pocillopora; species Pocillopora verrucosa. The sequence continues at coordinate 20,504,391 of NC_089322.1, read as the reverse complement.
CACCAATCTGGAATAAATTGCGTCCATTGCCGAAAGAACGTTTTAGGAAACGCTCTTTAAAGTGGTTGGAGCTGGGTTGTGAAAAAGAAACATTTTGTAAACTGGAGCTACAAAAAAACCGACGTTAAGGTCACGAGAATAAAGGAAATGATCACCAACTTAAGAAACTATTGATTGTTAAACAAATTCTCCTGGTCAGCACCTTAGGAAATGCAAAGAGAACAGCATGGAAAATACGTATACAGACGCTAGGGTGTAAAGATTAACAGGGAACTCCGACATTACTGAAAATATATACCCGCAATAGCCTGCTCAACATCTTACCTCCTTGCAGTCTTGTCAAGGTGTTGCTAACATGTGGCTGGACACTGATGGCTGATAAATTCGGAGCGACGGGCTTGTGGGATTGGCCAGTAGCAGTGTAAAGTTTATTAACCCAGATCTGTCTCTCAAGTTCCTCATCAGTCGCAAACAAGACTTGATCACCTTCCTTTACGGCTTTGAAGAAGAACTTTCCACCTTTGTGCTCTTCACCTACAAAAGAGATATGTTTGTACAATACTTAATTATTAATTTGCACTACTAAAGAGTTGAGAACAGAGATACCAATTGAAATCAATCGGACATGTTATCCGAGTAACCCACCACTGACTGCTTCACAGTAATCCACAGTGTACCCCTCTAAGTGCATCATCTCTGTTGGTTCAGCTGACTTCTCACGGTAACTGCACATGGCAAAGGTGTAATGACTCACCTGTAAAAGGTGAAAAAACTTAATCGTCTAACGTTTATGTGTTCGGTGACAAAACCCATATAGGATTGGCAAAACTATTTCTAAGATAAAACAAAAGTCGGCCTTGAGACCCAGCGAGCACAAGAAATTAACTAGACATTTTAGCTCACATTAGCATCACTGCATTTGTGTTGAAATGTCCAGACCTTGCAGCTGCGTGCCAAAGAGTTTGGTCAGTGGTATTTTTTGAGTGACCTGCTAAACTCAGGAAGGGGGCAAGTTTCTAAAGAAACTGTGGTGCTGCGTCGGTGGAAGAGTATAACAGGGTAATTTAGTATTATCAACTGAGTTGATAACGTAAATTGGCCACCGTTAAAGAGTTGAAAAGCTGACGTTTCGAGCGTTAGCCCTTCGTCAGAGCAATTGACGAAGGGCTAACGCTCGAAACGTCAGCTCTGACACCTTTACGTTGGCCAGTTTACGTTATCAACTCAGTTGATAATACTAAATTACCCTGTTAAACTCTGGAGAATATGGCTCTATTCCACACACTCCTTCAGTTTACCAGGTGATCAGGTTTACGTTCACAGACAATAAACAAGATACCTTACCTGTACTAGTACA